>NW_024070213.1:86132137-86134757 GCF_014754425.2 Oryx dammah | reverse complement strand
GTGGTGTCATCTGCATATCTGAGGTTATTGATATTTCTCCCAGCAATGTTGATTCCAGCTTGTGCTTCTTCCAGTTCAGTGTTTCTCATGATGTACTCTGCATAGAAGTTAAATAAGCAGGGTGACAATATACAGCCTTGACGTACTCCTTTTCCTATTTGGAACCAGTCTGTTGTTCCATGTCCAGTTCTAACTGTTGCTTCCTGACCTGCATATAGGTTTCTCAAGAGGCAGGTCAGGTGGTCTGGTATTCCCATCTCTTTCAGAATTTTCCACAGTTTATTGTGATCCACACAGTCAAAGGCTTTGGCATAGTCAATAAAGCAGAAAGAGATGTTTTTCTGGAACTCTCTTGCTTTTTCCATGATCCAGCAGATGT
Organism: Oryx dammah; assembly: GCF_014754425.2. Lineage (NCBI taxonomy): Eukaryota > Metazoa > Chordata > Mammalia > Artiodactyla > Bovidae > Oryx > Oryx dammah. The sequence continues at coordinate 86,134,378 of NW_024070213.1, read as the reverse complement.
TGGCAATTTGATCTCTGGTTCCTCTGCCTTTTCTAAAACCAGCTTGAACATCTGGAAGTTCACAGTTCATGTATTGCTGAAGCCTGGCTTGGAGAATTTTGAGCATTATTTTACTAGTGTGTGAGATGAGTGCAATTGTGTGGTAGTTTGAGCATTCTTTTGCATTGCCTTTCTTTGGGATTGGAATGAAAACTGACCTTTTCCAGTCCTGTGGCCACTGTTGAGTTTTCCAAATTTGCTGGCATATTGAGTGCAGCACTTTCACAGCATCATCTTTTAGGATTTGAAATAGCTCAACTGGAATTCCATCACCTCCACTAGCTTTGTTCGTAGTGATGCTTCCTAAGGCCCACTTGACTTCACATTCCAGGATGTCTGGCTCTAGGTGAGTGATCACACCATCGTGATTATCTTGGTCGTGAAGATCATTTTTGTACAGTTCCTCTGTGTATTCTTGCCACCTCTTCTTAATATCTTCTGCTGCTGTTAGGTCCATACCATTTCTGTCCTTTATTGAGCCCATCTTTGCATGAAATGTTCCCTTGGTATCTCTAATTTTCTTGAAGAGATCTCTAGTCTTTCCAATTCTGTTGTTTTCCTCTATTTCTTTGCAAACTAATTCTAGCAATATTCAAATATGCTTATATGTCATGACCAACTGTGGTTTACTTCAGAAATGCAAGATTGGTTTAATACTCAAAAATTAATTAGTGTTATTCACCACATTAAAAAATGGAGGGGGAGGTAATTCCCTAATGGTCCAGTGGTTAGGACTCTGTGCATCCACTGCAAGGGGTCTTGTGTGAAATCAGACTAGATCTTGAATAACAAAACCTATCCAGTGAAAGAACAAAGCTGGAGGTGTCACACTTCCTTATCTCAAACTATATTACAAGGCTACAGTAATCAAAACAGTATGGTACTGGCATAAAAACATACAGATTGATGGAACAGAATAGAGAACTCAAATATAAACCAATGCATACACAACTAATCTTTGAGAAGGAAGTCAAGATTACTTAATGGAGAAACAATAGTATCTTAATAAATGGTGCTGAGAAAACTGGATATTCACATGCAAAACAGTGTGAATTGGACTATCTTATATCACTCACAAATATTAACTCAAAATAGATTAAAGAGTTAAATGTAAGACTTGAAATGATAAAAATTCTAAAGGAAACTTATTTTAAAAATAGATTTCAGAATATAAACTGTATAGCTTATTAGAATAAAAAATAATGTTGATATAGCATCAGGTACACATTGGGATATTATTCAGCTTTAAAAAAGAAGAAATCATGCCAGTCCAGCAATATGGATGGAACTTGATTATGCTAAAGGAAATAAGTCAGAAAAAACACTCACTCCCCAAATTTTATTTGCCCTAAATAACTAATTCATTTAGGAATTTGGCTAAATTTGGGTTTCAATTCTAAGATCTAACTTTATTTTTCACCTAGTGATAACTTACCTTAATTATAGGAGGAAGCAGAAAAAGGTGAGGCTATTAACGGTAAGGTGTGTGTGTTAGTCGCTCAGTCACGTCTGACTTTTTGCGACCCCATGGATGGTAGCTCACAAGGCTCCTCTGTCCATGGAATCCTCCAGGCAAGAGTACTAGAGTGGGTTGCCATTCCCTTCTCTGGGGGATCTTCCCCACCCGGGGATCGAACATGTGTCTCCTGCATAGTAGGCAGATTCTTTACTGTCTGGCCACCAGGGTAGCCCCTGTAAGGAGTAAGGAGTAATGGTCAATATTATTGTGGCTCTCAGGGTGTTCCCTCCAAATGGTAGCCGAGGTCTCTATCAGTTACTAATCATCTACAAACTACAGTGTTAGATGGCTGCTGCCAAATGTGTTTTGAAGAAGGTGCTTCTGATTCCTCAATCTCTGGAAGTCCTCCATGGGACTGGTTTGAGAAACTTTGATTTTTACCATCAAAATTTTACCCTCAAAAGCATCCAAGGGAATGAGCATAGCTTCCTAGTGTATTTCTGAAAAATCCAGCATCTTGTGAATATTTCTTCACTCCCTTGAGCCAGATCTTGGCCTGCACAGAGAGCAGCCTGTGTCTCTGGAGAGATTTTGGCAGGGGCTTTCCGTCATCAGCAATGCTCACGTCTTTCCATACATTTCCTCAATGCTGAGATTGTTGTTTGTTCTTTTTCTTTGATCCATCTCTAAGAACTGACATCTTTCTCTGAAAAGTTTGTAATTGTTTCCAATACATACTTATC
>NW_024070213.1:85982741-86132127 GCF_014754425.2 Oryx dammah | reverse complement strand
TTCGTAGTGATGCTTCCTAAGACCCACTTGACTTCACATTCCAAGGTGTCTGGCTCTAGGTGAGGGATCACACCATTGTGATTATCCGGGTTGTGAAGAGCTTTTTTGTACAGTTCGTCTGTGTATTATTGCCATCTCTTCTTAATATCTTCTGCTTCTGTTAGGTCCATACCATTTCTGTCCTTTGTTGAGCCCATCTTTGCATGAAATGTTCACTTGGTATCTCTAATTTTCTTGAAGAGATCTCTAGTCTTTCCAATTCTATTGTTTTCCTCTATTTCTTTGCACTGATCACTGAGGAAGGCTTTCTTGTCTCTCCTTGCTATTCTTTGGAACTCTGCATTCAGATGCTTATATCTTTCCTTTTCTCCTTTGCTTTTCACAGCTATTTGTAAGGCTTCCTCAGACAGCCATTTTGCCTTTTGCATTTCTTATTCTTGGGGATGGTCTTGATCCCTGTCTCCTGTACAGTGTCACGAACATCCATTCATAGTTCATCAGGCACTCTGTTTGTCAGATCTAGTCCCTTAAATCTACTTCTCACTTCCACTGTATAATCATAAGGGATTTGATTTAGGTCATACCTGAATGGTCTAGTGGTTTTCCCCACTTTCTTCAATTTAAGTCTGAATTTGGCAGTAAGGAATTCATGATCTGAGCCACAGTCAGCTCCTGGTCTTGTTTTTGCTGACTATATAGAGCTTCTCCATCTTTAGCTACAAAGAATATAATCAATTTGATTTTGGTGTTGGCCATCTGGTGATGTCCATGTGTAGAGTCTCTTCTTGTGTTGCTGGAAGAGGGTATTTGTTATGACCAGTGCATTCTCTTTGCAAAACTCTATTATCCTTTGCCCTGCTTCATTCTGTACGCCAAGGCCAAATTTGCCTTTTACTCCCCGTGTTTCTTGACTTCCTACTTTTGCATTCCAGTCCCCTATAATGAAAAGAACATCTTTTTGGGGTGTTAATTCTAAAAGGTCTTGTAGGTCTTCATAGAACCACTCAACCTCAGCTTCTTCAGTGCTACTGGTCGGGGCACAGACTTGGATTACTGTGATATTGAATGGTTTGCCTTGGAAATGAACAGAGATCATTCTGTCGTTTTTGAGATTGCATCCAAGTACTGCATTTTGGACTCTTTTCTTGCCTATGATGGCTACTCCATTTCTTCTAAGCGATTCCTGCCCACAGTAGTAGATATAATGGTCATCTGAGTTAAATTCGTCTGGAAAAGGTGAAGGACCCGCTCCATCAGATGGGCAGACCAGAAATTTAACTAAAGTTGGGACTGTTTCATTTAGTTCCATATCCCTGGCCTTCATCCTATAGAGAAATAGTTTCATCTTGGAAATTTCACTTGTGACTCTACCGTATATGAGGCCATGATTTTCAGAGGGCTGTGCCAAAGGAAATTGACAATTGCAGAGAGGATCTTAGCCTAGGCTCAAAAGACTGAGAATACATAGAAACCAGGGAGCCTGTGTGGAAGTGGTCTTGACTGCTGCAGGCTTGTCAGCCTTAGAGTAGAGCAACTGCTGTTGTTCTTTCTGAGAACTCTCTTTAGAGCTGAGTGGGAGACGGGGTGGCAGCTGAGCCATTTGTTCTGCATTCTCCAACTACTGCTTCTTCCTCTAGGCCTGGAACAAGTCTTTTTTCCTCCCCAATTTTAGACTTTTTATTTTGTATTCAGGTATAGCCGATTAGCAATGTTGTGGTAGTTTCAGGTGAGCAGTGAAGGGACTCAGCTATACATATACATGCGTCCATTCTCCCCCACATCCCGCTTCCATCCAGACTGGCACATAACCTTGAGTACAGTTTCATGTGCTATATAATAGCTCCTTGTTGGTCATCCATTTTGAATATAGCAGTGTGTACATGACCTCCCCAAACTCCCTAACTATCCCTTCCCCCTGGGCAACTGTAAGTTTGTTTTCTAAGTCTGTGAATCTCTTTCTGGTTTGTATCATTTTTTTTAGATTCCACATATAAGGGATGCCATATGACATTTCTCTCTCTGTCTGACTTACTTCACTCGGTATGACTCTCTCTAGATCCACCCATGTTCTTGCAAACAGCATTGTTTCATTCTATTTAATGCCCGAGTAATATTCCATTGTGTATATGTACCACATCTTTTTTATCCACTCCTCTGATGGGGGACATCTATTTTGGCTCCATGTCTTGGCCATTGCAAACACTGCTGCGGTAAACACCAGGGTGCATGCATCTTTTCGGATGATGTTTTTCTCATGGTCTATGCCCAGGGGTGGGATTGCAGGGTCATATGGTAGCTCTATTTTTAGTTTTTTAGGGAACCTCCATACTGTGTTTCCTAGTGGCTGTACTGATTTATATTCCCACCAACAGTGTAGGAGGTTTCCCTTTTCTCTCTGTCTCCAGCATTTGCTCTTTGTGGACTTTTTGGCAATAGCCATTCCGACCAGTGTGAGGTGATATGTCATTGTAGTTTTAATTTGCATTTCTCTACTGACTAGCAACATTGAACATCTTTTCATGTACCCGTTGGCCATCGGTATGTCCTCTTTGGAGAAATGTCAATTCAGGTTTTCTGCCCATTTTTTGAGTGAGCTATTTGTTTGATGCTGCTAAGTATCATAAGATGTTTGTACATTTTAGAAACATCCCTTATTAGTCACATTATTTGCAAATATTTTCTCTCAGTCTGTGGGTTGTCTTTTTGTTTTGTTTATTGTTTACTTTGCTGTGCAAAACCTTTTGAGTTTAAGTAGGTCCCATTTGTGTATTTTTGTTGTTATTTCTGTTATTCCAGGAAATGGATCAAAAAAGCTGTTGCTCTGATTTATGTCAGAGAGTGTTCTGCCTGTGTTTTCCTCCAAGAGTTTAATTGTGTCTGGTCTCACCTTTACTCTTTAATCCATTTTGAGCTTATTTTTGTGTATGGAGTTAAAGAATAATTTAATTTAATTTAATTTTTTTTTTACATGTGGCTGTCCAGTTTCCCCAGCACCATTTGTTGAAGAGACTGTCTTTCCAACATTGTGTAGTCTTGCCTCCTTTGTCATAGATTAATTGGCCATAGATGCATGAGCTTATTTCTGGGTTTTCTATCCTGTGGAACAGATCTTGAAGCAGACAGAGATCTGAAGTGGTCTGGGCTCAGGTGGGTGGTAGTTTTTATGCTCAGGTTTTTTTTTCTTATACTCAGGGCAGGGTGGCCAGATTGCACACAATTCAGTGAGCTCTGTGAGGATGACCCAGTGAAAGGTTGTTGTTGAATTATGACGCCGGGATTCTTGGTTCCCAGAGGAGAAGAATTCTATCTGGGGCCAGAGACGAGGCTTGATTGCTCAGAGCTTTTGTGTAATCTAGTTTTATTAAAGTATAAAGGAGATAGAGCAAACTTCTGACATAGGCATCAGAAGGAAGCAGGAAGAGTGCCCCCCTGCTAGTCTTTAGCTGGATGTTATATAGTCACCAGCAGTCTATTAATGAAAGAAAGGAATGTCTCAAAACTCAGAGTGGCACCAGGCCCCTCACCCATAAAATGTAATTTGGGATAATCTTGGCATCAAATGGTTCATCTTGGGCCATAAAATGATTAACTTGAATCTTGAAGAAGGGCAGATCACCATACAAATAGTTTCATTTACACAGATTAGAGGAACAATATCAGAGTATAACATACTGGTTTATCAAGTAGGTTCTGAGCCCAAAAGGCGGAACCGACTTGAAGACAGAGTTTGGGGTAAATGCATAGCATATTAGCATAGCTTAAGATAAACATTTTCATAAGAAAAAGGCATTGGTTAACTTCAGGTGAAACCAGGTGTCACTATGGCAACACAGAATTTTAAGAGAAACCTCCTTTTAAATTTGTATAGAGAAGGAAAAAATATCGCTAGTTTGTTTCCTCCTGCCGCTTAAGAGAGATAAAATGTCTGACACTTGCAGGCTATTTCCTCCATTTGGAGACCCTTAGTCTTCCTGCCTGTTACCCTCTCACCAGCTTGGTGTCCCAAAGTATGGACTTTTTTCTCCCTTTCTGTCCTGATCTCTCCTCTATGCTACTTTTCTCTGACATCTATATTGTCGTGAAGGCAGGAATTTTACTGGACAAAATTAACTGATTTTTTTCATATGTTCCTTCTCTCACTCCCTTCAATCTCATTCATTCTTTTTTATTTTGCACACTAATTGAGAGTCAATTAAGTGATAGGACCTACTAGACACTGGGGATACAGAATCTGTTAGCCTGGGTTTTGCTCTCAAGACTTACACTTTATTTTAAAATGTTATTTATTTATTTAGGTGAAAATGTTTATTTTAAACTTCAACTTCAGTGTATATTAACTTTCTGAATATTAGTTCCTTGTTTAAAATGGATGTGATGAGCCAGAACTCTATAAGACCTTTTAAGTCCTGTGTTTCTGTGTGATTGCTAAATATCACAGCTCAGTCTTCTGTTTTCCAAGACTTACACTTTAAATGTGGATAGTTCCTTCTGTTTCCTAGGATCATGTAAGAGACAGAACTTCTCAGACAGATCCATCATTCATTCCATCACTCATTGCATAATCAACAAATTACTGAGGATTTGCTATGTTCTACTTTAGGTGTTGATAGTTAAGGACAAAGACAGGAGGAGATATACTGATTTTCATTTCTTTCCAAGTTACTCTAGACATCTAGATTTTGTCAGGCAGTATTTGGTATGGAAACAAAGGAGGAGCTGGGTCTCAGTACGAAGATGGTGAAAGTGAAAGTGAAAGTGAAGTCGCTCAGTCATGTCTGACTCTTTGTGATCCCATGGTCTGTAGCCCACCAGGCTCCTCCAGCCATGGGATTTTCCAGGCAAGAGTACTGGAGTGGGTTGCCATTTCCTTCTCCAGGGGATCTTCCCAACCCAGAGATTGAACCCAGGTCTCCTACATTGTAGGCAGATGCCTTACCGTCTAAGCCGCTCTTCCAAAATGAAGTGGTAAATTTGCTAGTGGTCAGATTTCCACTTTGTGTATAGACAAAAGTAAAAGATTGAGGGAGAGGCAAAAGGGGACAGGTCAAAAGGGTAAGAAATGAAAAGGAAAAGCAATAGTTGTGGAAATGGCTGGTAGAGCTGTGAAGATATTCTTTATTCCCCCACCCACCCCCCAGATTATTGGAGAGACAGTTGACATACATTACTGCATAAATCTGTATAAGTGCAAGGTGTAGAGCAGAATGGTTGGATATACATATATAAATGAGTATTGCAATAGGTTCAGTTAATATTCTTCATCTCAAAACTCCTAATTGAGAAAATCCTGAAAGTTCCCTCCGATGGAGAAAATTTTCACACACTGAGGTATGGGGAAGTCATTTTGGCCCATACATGGTTCAACCTGAATTTTGTGTGAACCTGAACAGCTTGTAAACATGTACTGTATGTCTGCTTCAATCATTAAGGTAAAGGATGTCTGTTTTGAAGATAGGGATAAAGAAACTCCATTCTCATGACATCCATGTTAACATTCCCTGAAAGATTGTGTTCCATTCCTAGACACTAGGGTCCTGCTGTTAAAAAGAGTCCAAGCTTGCTCTGCTCGCTGCACAATAGGCCAGTGAATCTGAGAGACGAGGTGTTAAGGCAAGGAATACAACTTCATTCAGAAAGCTGGCTGACCAAGAGGATGTCTTGATAGAATAATGTCTCAAAATAACCATATTGTTGGGGTCTGGATGCCAAGTTCTTTTATGGATCAGAGATGGGGGGAGATGAGGAAACAGATTAAAAAGGCCATTTAACCTTGTAAGTACCTCCCAGATTGGCAAGCCTCAGGCAGGGACGTGTATTAATTTCTTCCTTCCTGTCATCTAAGATGGTCAGAGTTCTGAACAAAGGCACTTTAGCTGAACAGTCAGGTTGAGGGGCAGGATTTTCTGAGGCCGGCCGTTATGTGTGATTATAATAATAAAAGTGGCCAAAGAAACAGATATAGCATGGAAGAATCAAAACTGACTCTTCCCTGTTAACACTGCTGTCTCGCTGTCTATATACTTAACCTGTGTCTTTTGGAAACTGGATGAAATACACCCCTGTCACAGTGATGTATGTTCTGTGTTCTGATAATGTAAATGGCTGGGCAAAAAATAATGGTTCAACGGAGCAGTTTCTCAGAGTTATCTGAGAGGTTGTCTTCTGGGCTATAGTTCTCAATGTGTCTCAAATATATTTCTAAAAAAAACAATTATCTTATAAAAATAAGTATAAAGAAACAAAGAAGTAAAAAAGGGAAACTTTACTCCTAGTGATGTAAATCCCTAATATTTACTCTCGTAACAGATTTCCTGTATATCATACAATGGTGTTAACTAGAGTCATCGTATTGTGCATCAATCCCTAGCACTTACGTTACATTGGAAATTTTACCTTATGATCACCTTCCTCCAAACCCCCTTTTTCCCACCCCTCTACCTCTGATGACCATTTGTTTTCTATGAGTTTGATTTTTCCCCATGTTCTGCAAATAAGGGAGATAATATTGCATTTGTCTGACATTTCACTCAGCATAATGTTTTCAATGTCGATCCATGTTTTCATGAATGGTAGAATTACCTCGTTTTTATGGCTGAATAATATTCCATGGCTTTATCCATGCCTTCTTTATCCATTCATCCATTAAGAAAACATAGGATCTTTCCATCTGTTGGCTATTGTAGATAATGCTACTATGAACATGGGGGGTTGTAGATAATCTTTTTGAGTTAATGTTTCATTTACTTTGGATATACTCCTAGAAGTAGAATTGCTGGATCCTCTTTTGGTTCTATTTTTAGTTTTTGGACTAAACTTTTGGACTTCCCTGGTGGCTCAGATGGTAAAGCGTCTGTCTACAATGTGAGAGACCTGGGTTTGATCCCTGGGTTGGGAAGATTCCCTGGGGAAGGAAATGGTAACCCACTCTAGTACTCTTGCCTTGAAAATCCCATGGACGGAGGAGCTTGGTGCAGGCTACTATCCATGGGGTTGCAAAGAGTCAGGCATGGCTGAGAGACTTCACTTTCACTTTCTTTTTTCATGTTGGTTCTATTTTTAGTTTTTCAAAGATCCTCCATATATTTATTGAGAAGATTTTCTTGTGCAGTGACTGGGTCCCCTGTGGATGGGTGCCATTAGTTCTCTAGAGGTTTCCCCATCTTGCTTGACTGGGGGAGGGCACAGGGATCAGACAAACAAAGACTTCTGTTGTGGAGAAGAATTCATGCTGAGATAAATTAGGAGCAAAATCTTTCTGTCTCCTCTTCTTTCTCATGACTTTTCCTGCTATTATCCTCCTATTATGAGGAGGCAGTAGAGCCTGGCTTAGAAGGTAAGCCTAGGCTTCCTGGCCAGCATCCTCCTTAGAGCTGCCTTCACTTCCTGGTTCTTCAGACTGTAGATAAGGGGGTCCAGTAGTGAGGTCACCATACTGTACTGTAAGGATAGGACTTTCTCCAGGACTGAGCCGGAAGCTGGAGTCCTGTACCTTGAAGGGAATTGCACAAAGGAATAAAATGAGGTCCAGACAAAAGCCACAATGCTGTTGGGCAGTCAGGGTCCATCCCATCCCAGATTCTGCAAGGATGGTCCTCAGGGCTGTCAGCTATCAGTGGTAGAAGCATCTAGAAATAGCTACTATCAGTAAGAAGTCAGTCATTTCTGCTTTCAAATGCCTCCATACATGAGTGATCATATGCAAGACATTAGAGGAACTGCCCTGGAGAAAAAGGGAGTTCTGCAGCATATTAAGTGTTGCAGGTTAGAATAAAACTAAAAAAAAATTCATGCATTTCTATAGCACTTCACAGTTTTCAAAGTGTGTTTCCTTAATAGTTATGATGATAATCTGAGGATTTTTTCCTCTTCTTTTCCCTTATATACAACTACATGTTCTTATCTTGTGATGATCATTCCTAACAAAACTATATGATAGTCTAATAAAGCTGTTATTTTTTTCCTACCATTTATAGCTCTGGGAATTACCTTAGAGTCACAGCCCATTATTTTTATAATGCTTAGTGGACCAAAATGTTGTCCTTTTTAGAACATTTGTCTTTGGCTTGGAAAAGAAGCCAAGCTTTGTAAATAAAGTGAAAGATACAAATGTATCTAGCATGAGATATGAATCCAAAATAGTAAGATTAAAATTGTGGGTGTATGCTGCTGCTGCTGCTGCTAAGCTGCTTCAGTCGTGTCCGACTCCGTGCGACCCCATAGATGGCAGCCCACCAGGCTCCCCCTTCCCTGGGATTCTCCAGGCAAGAACACTGGAGTGGGTTGCCATTCCTTCTCCAATGCATGAAAGTGAAAAGTGAAAGTGAAGTCGCTCAGTCGTGTCCTACTCTAAGTGACCCCAGGGACTGTAGCCTACCCAGGCTCATCTGTCCATGGGATTCTCCAGGCAAGAGTACCGGAGTGGGTTGCCATTGTCTTCGCCTCATGGGTGTACATTGTTAAGTGTCATTGTGAGTATTTTTGAAAGAAGCATTCAAATTTTATTTTTGCAATTGTGTCATTATCACTGGAATGATCTTTGTGGGTTTTACGTACGTGGTTAAAAAAGATACTCATTTTACTGTCATTTTTATTTTTAAATTTATCCCTCCTAACATTTTTGTGAAGTGGTTGGAAGAAGTCTTATCATTCTCCTTATGGCAAACTAGGAAATTGAGAAAAAGAGAGCTGAAGAGTTTTGTCTTCAGGACAGGTGAGCTCTCCTGGACCTTATCATTTCCCACCCCTTACTTCTTGCCAAGTAACAACCAGGTGAAGAAAGTTCTCAATTTGTACAAATACATCTCCAGTTCACTAGTAGAGAGCACAGGCCATTAGTTACTCTGTTTCCTGGGAGCAAGGACCCATCAACTAGAGTTGTTTATGTCTGAGAGAAACACGGTAGAAAAGAGCTTGAGATTCCAAGTCAGTGAGCCTTAGTTTATATTTTGGCTCCATTCCTAGCTTGTTCTGGCAGCTTTTGTAAGGTACCTGGTTACTCCTGAAACTCAGTATTCTTTTGGAAAATGAGGTTAGTAATGTTTATCTTGTGGTGTGATACATACTAAAATTGATCTTGATTGTGTAAAGCAGCTGTGGTATAGTAACTAGCTAATCAATAGTTACAGTACAAATAAGCTTTGGAGACATCATCTTCCAGTAGGAAAGAGAAATGGCATGTTTTAAGGATGATGTATTTAATTTTTCTGTCCAACACTGAATAAAATCTACTAAAGACTTTCATTTTCCCTTTTGATGACTCCCAAATAATGCTCAAAATTCTCCAAGCCAGGCTTCAGCAATACGTGAACTGTGAACTTCCAGATGTTCAATCTGGTTCTAGAAAAGGCAGAGGAACCAGACATCAAATTGTCAACATCTGCTGGATCATCGAAAAAGCAAGAGAGTACCAGAAAAACGTCTATTTCTGCTTTATTGACTATGCCAAAGCCTTTGACTGTGTGAATCACAATAAACTGGAAAATTTGAAAGAGATGGGAATACCAGACCACTTGACCTGCCTCTTGAGAAACCTATATGCAGGTCAGGAAGCAACAGTTAGAACTGGACATGGAACAACAGACTGATTCCAAATAGGAAAAGGAGTATGTCAAGGCTGTATATTGTCACCCTGCTTATTTAACTTCTATGCAGAGTACATCATGAGAAATGCTGGGCTGGAAGAAGCACAAGCCGGAATCAAGATTGCTGGGAGAAATATCAATAACCTCAGATATGCAGATGACACCACCCTTATGGCAGAAAGTGAAGAGGAACTAAAAAGCCTCTTGATGAAAGTGAAAGAGGAGAGTGAAAAAGTTGGCTTAAAGCTCAATATTCAGAAAACTAAGATCATGGCATCCAGTCCCATCACTTCATGGGAAATAGATGGGGAAACAGTGGAAACAATGTCAGACTTTATTTTTTTGGGCTCCAAAATCATTGCAGATGGTGACTGCAGCCATGAAATTAAAAGACGCTTACTCCTTGGAAGAAAAGTTATGACCAACCTAGATAGCATATTCAAAAGCAGAGACATTACTTTGTCAACAAAGGTCCGTCTGGTCAAGGCTATGGTTTTTTCAGTGGTCATGTATGGATGTGAGAGTTGGATTGTGAAGAAAGCTGAGCGCCGAAGAATTGATGCTTTTGAACTGTGGTGTTGGAGAAGACTCTTGAGAGTCCCATGGACTGCAAGGAGATCCAACCAGTTCACTCTAAAGGAGATAAGCCCTGGGATTTCTTTGGAAGGAATGATGCTAAAGCTGAAACTCCAGTACTGTGGCCACCTCATGTGAAGTGTTGACTCACTGGAAAAGACTCTGATGCTGGGAGGGATTGGGGGCAGGAGGAAAAGGGGACAACAGAGGATGAGATGGCTGGATGGCATCACCGACTCGATGAATGTGGGTTTGGGTGAACTCAGGGAGTTGTTGATGGACAGGGAGGCCTGACATGCTGCAATTCATGGGGTTGCAAAGAGTTGGACATGACTGAGCGACTGAACTGAACTGAAATCATAGTTTAATGGAAACAAGAAAAACTTCAGTCTTTTTATAAGCTTATTTTTCAGAGATAGACAATTGAAGCCTCAGAAATAAAATGACTGTTTTAAAATAATTCACACATCTAGTCCACAGCAGAGGTGGAAATGGAGCCCAGGCCTTTTGAGTTCCAATAAAATTTTTTTCCTGCTACTTTGCAATGTTCAGATCTATAGACCAAGGTTACTTTAGAGTGGAAAATATTGTACCTTATATTCAAAGTTTCAGCAATGATATACCTTAATGTTCATGAGGATGGTGATCACAATAAAATGAGATGAGCAGATAGAGAAGATCTTGTTCCAACCTGTGGCAGAGTTGATTCCCAAGTCTGTCTTGATGCAGGTATAAGAAAGCAGCACTAGGACAAAGGTGTCAAGGCCCACGACCATTATGGTAGTCGGAACAGAGGCAACGCTCATGTAGGGGCCAGAACAGGGCAACAGGAGCTCTGGAGGAAACCTGTAGGCGAAACTGGGGACAAGGATGGGGCCATAGAAGTGCTGCTGAGCCAGGAGGATGGAGTTAAGTAGGCCAGTCCCCATTCCTATGGCCCAGGAGGCTCCCGCCAGGCCAGCACACACCTTCTTGTTCATAGTCACCACATACAGCAGCGGGTGGCACACAGCCTGGAACTGGTCATAAGCCATGACCGAAAGGAGGCAGGTTTCAGTGCCCCCTGAAAATATGACCAAGGAGAGCTGGGTGAAACACTCAAGGAAGGAGATAGTCTTCCACTTGGAAAGCAGGTTCTCTAGCAGCTTAGGCACAATGACTGAGGAATAGAAAGCATCCAGGAAGGAGAGGTGACTGAGGAAGAAGTACATGGGGGTGTGGAGGTGGGAATCAGTGCTGATCACCAGCAGCATCAGCAGGTTCCCTGTGAGGGTCAGGAGGTCAATCACCAGGAATGTTACAAAGAGTACTACCTGAATGTGAGTGTTATTGGATAGTTCTTGGAGAATAGAGAAAGTGACTGTGGTTGTGTTCCCAACTTTCATGGAGCATTGGAGTTTCCCTTTAGAAGGACAAGAACAGAAAGAAATCTCCAACGTGTTATGAGTCTCAGAGCACGGCTGGGGATGAGGTGTCAGCTTCAGGACTGACCCTGGACAGATCGTGTAGCAGAGGCAACCTTGCCATGTCAGACCTCATCAACCCTTCCCAGCTCCAGGCAATAATCTATTGGTTTATTGGCTGAGGTGGAGATGGTGGGGAGGAAGATGTAGAGAATCAAACTCAGAAAGGAAGGAGAAAAGAGATTATTCAGACTGGAGAAGGAAAGGAAGGGCGTTGTAAACAGCCTCCAGAGCACCGAGAAGTCCTGTTCTTGGTTCCAAAAAGAATGGAGTTCAAACCATAGGAAGGCTCCCTGACATAGTGAGTAAGCCATAAAGATGTTGACCGACCCTCCTGCTGACCGTCCATGATGTGTGTTTGAATGATTGCTGGAGTTATTGTGATAGCTGATGATGCCGCAAGACCTTTCTGTGTCACTGTAAGTTCATGAATAATTCCCTTGGGTTTCTCATTAAGAAAAAAAAACTCTGGGAAAAACAAATGGGTTCTAAAATCCATTCCAGCTTAGAAATTCTAAGGTCTAGTGGCCAAGACTCAGCAATCCCAATGCAGGCAGCCTGGGTTCAACCCCTATTCAGGGAACTAGATCCCACATGCTCCAACTAAAGATCTGGAATGTCACAAAACAAAGGTTGAAGATCCTGCTTGCTGCAACTGCGACCCAGTGCAGCCAAATAAATAGACAATAATAAATATTTTTTAAAAAATTTGGGGACAACCTTCCTTGGGTTTCTCTGTTACTAAATGGAAACCCTCTCCTTTTCTGTGTCAACACAAGCAGAACTGGCACAGGAGTAGTCTGGTTTCATGGAAGCCAGGCAAGAGGAAGCCCTTAAAATGGGAGGCAAGGGCTGTGCACATCAGTTACTCGAGGGCTTCTGTGAATTGATAATGTCCACTGCTTGCACTATAACATCAGGACTTAACATTAGAGCCCACGAAGACCATGTTATTCTCTGAGTTGGTACTAGGGATTTGGATGAAGCCAAGTCAAACTGGACCACCTTCTGTGCATAACAGAGATAGAAAAGGAAAAAAAAAAAAGCAAAGGAAAAGACTGTACAGAACACCTGATAAAATAAAAAGTTAGAGGGTTTCGTGTAGAGCAAAGGGGTACAGCATGGTCACCCCTCTCCCCTGAGAGGGTAACTCAGGAGGGTGATGAATGAGGATGTAGTTACTATTTATGGCTTGTACACTCACAAGCTCCCAGAGTGGATAGTTTTAGAAGAAGGTGGAGTTGAATGAGAAGGGCAGTTTTCTTCACCTGGTCTCTTTCAGCCAACAAGAGATGCTTTCAGTAGAGGATACCTAAATGGCATCCTTTCTAACCAGCAAAAGCCAGAGATATGGCTAGGACTTGGTGGGCTTCCCTCAACTTTGTCTTTCTTTTAGAAGGTGCAGAGGTGGAGCTTTTGAGCAAGGAAATATCCCTATAGTCCTTCTGTCCAACAGAAAGAGTTCTTGACTCAGCCTCCAATATAAAAATGGCCAGAGGGACTTGATTTCAGCTCTAGGCCTTGGAGAGTGTTGGTGGTCTCTGGAGAGTCCATTAAGCAGGAGGCCTGCTCTGATCTGTATGAATTCTCCAGGGCCAACAATTCCTTCCCTGTATTATTTTTTTTTCAGTGAGTTGTATTATCTAAGAGGTACTTGTCCATGCCAATTATTTCTAAAGATTAAAATACAGAGTTCTAAGGTTTCTTAGTTGTAAATCTTGGAATTCCTTCCCTTCTTCCCTCTCTCCTTCCTTTCTTTCTCTATTATATTTTAAATAATATTTGATTATAGAAAGATAAAAATAAAAGATATAAAATGAAAACTGATATTGAAGGTATTTTAAATTGAGAAGTGTATTAAAGATATTTTAATGATAAAAGAAAGTACAAGTTTATTATGTTATCCAAAATCAATTGTTTTTTTAATGTCTCTGATTTTTATTTATTTATTTTTTAAAATATAAATTTATTTATTTTAATTGTTTTATTCATTGTGACAGTTAGACCTGGACATGGAACAACAGACTGGTTACAAATCAGGAAAGGAGTGTGTCAAGACTGTATATTGTCACCCTGCTTATTTAACTTATATGCAGAGTACATCTGCATCTGTGAAATGCTGGGCTAGATGAATCACAAGCTGGAATCAAGATTGCTGGGAAAAATATCAATAACCTCAGATATGCAGATGACACCACCCTTATGGCAGAAAGTGAAGAAGAACTAAAGAGCCTCTTGATGAAAGTGAAAGAGGAGAGTGAAAAAATTGGCTTAAAACTCAACTTCAGAAAATGAAGATCATGGCATCTTGTCCCATCACTTCATGACAAATAAATGGGGAAACAATGGAAACAGTGACAGACTTTATTTTTTTGGGCTCCAAAATCACTACAGATGGTGACTGCAGCCATGAAATTAAGACTCTTCTTCCTTGGAAGAAAAGCTATGACCAACCTAGGCAGCATATTAAAAAGCAGAGACATTGCTTTGCTAACAGAGGTCCATCTAGTCAAAGCTATAGTTTTTCTAGTAGTCGTGTATGGATGTGAGAGTTGGACTATAAAGAAAACTGAGCACCGAAGAACTGATGCTTTTGAACTGTGGTGTTGGAGAAGACTCTTGAGAGTCCCTTGGATTGCAAGGAGATCTAACCAGCCCATCCTAAAGGAAATCAGTCCTGAATATTCATTGGAAGGACTGATGCTGAAGCTGAAACTCCAATGCTTTGGCCACCTGATGGGAAGAACAGACTCATTGGTAAAGACCCTGATGCTGGGAAAGATTGAAGGAGGGAGGAGAAGGGGATGATAGAGGATGAGATGGTTGGATGGTATCACTGACTCAATGGACATGAGTTTGAGTAAGCTCCAGGAGTTGGTGACGGACAGAGAAGCCTGACATGCTTCAGTCCATGGGGTTGCAAAGAGTTGGACATGACCGAGAAACTGAACTGAACTGAAAATCCAAATAAGTTAAAAACTATAAAACAGTTTTGAGTTAGCAGATACATACTATTAGATACAGGATGGATAAACAACAATGTCCTACTGCATAGCACAGGGAAGTATACTCAACATCCTGTGATAAACCATAATGGAAAAGAACATTAAAAAATGTATATATAGATGTATAACTTAATCACTTTGCTGTACAGCAGAGATTGGCACAACATATAAATCAACTAACTTCAGTTAAAACAAGTTAAAAAACTTTGAAACATTAACTGTGGTAGAAAGTTTTTATTATGGAAAAATAAGCATCTACAAAAATAAAAAGAATAGTGTAATAATTCCTCTCTATCCATCACCTAACTTCCATAATTATCAACTCATTGACTGCTTTGACCTCATGGGAGTGAAAAATGTGGTCTCTGTATTACATGAATAGTTGTGTCTAAAACATGGACATATTTTACTACTCAAAGGTAAAAAGGAAGGATAGATATTGAAGAGCTATTATCAGTCTTTGCCATGGATAAGGACTGAATGATGATTGACTGAATAACTCCCTAGGAAATAACAAAGAACAATATAGAAGGAACTCGGGTTTTCACTCTGGACTATTCAGTACGTCTCTGGACTGAAAAGAAAAAATAATCTTTTATTTTGTTTGATTCACTTAATTTTGAGATCTCTTCTACAACAGCTTAGCCTTTTTCCTCCTAAAACAGATTTCCTAACTAACCCCAATTATCTTCAACTTCCCACCACCAAAGATAATATTACAAGAATAAACTTTTTGCGCCTTCAGAAGCATGTCTATTATGTTTGAGATGATACATCAGGTGCTCTCTGAGCTATGAGGGGTAAAAGGATGCCTTATTACAAACTGTTAAAAATAAAAAGTAAAGCTTTCTTTCTTTCTTTTTTTTCAAAACATGAACCACAAACTCAGAAATATAGCTGTGTTTAAAACATCTTACATAATTCTTAGTCTTTTATAATTTCATAAAGATAACGATATCTTTCAGTTCAGTTCAGTTCAGTCACTCAGTCATGTCCGACTCTTTGCGACCCCATGAATCGCAGCACGCCAGGCCTCCGTGTCCATCACCAACTCCCAGAGTTCACTCAGACTCACGTCCATCGAGTCAGTGATGCCATCCAGCCATCTCATCCTCGGTCGTCCCCTTCTCCTCCTGCCCCCAGTCCTTCCCAGTCTTTAGTACATTGCAAAATACATTTTGATATACCAAAGGAATAAGAAATTACAAGTAGGCATTTTAAGCATAAGTAATCTAAAGCTACAAAGTTGTACTCGTGATAGCATTTATGTTTTTGGGGAGTCTCCCAGCCTTCAAAGGACAAAAGCAAAGAGCAGAATCAGTGTAACATCTACATAGACTTCATACTATAAAGGGTATAAAGATTTGTAGCATCATGAGAAGATGTCTTCTGCTCCTTTACATTGCACACAAATTATGAGAATTATGTTGTACATCTCTTGGTCCACTGTCCAGCTCTCTTGTCATTTTCTGCTCTGTTGATCAAATACTGAATGTCTATGCATTTGAGCAGAGGATCCACAGGGTTGCAGTCAGTCAGAAGACAACAAATGGACAGCAAAACCTTTGAAATAGTCAAAGGTACTCCAGTTGTCTTTAAGGATGTTCAGACAGATGACTCCTGGACTGTTGATGTTGCCATAATAGATTCTGGTGCAGAACACAAGGACCTGCTGGGTGGCACAGAGAGCTCTACTCAATAGTCTGTAATAACTTGGGGAGAGAATTTGAAAAAGAAGAGATACATGGATATTTATGGCGGATTCATGTTGATGTATGGCAAAACCAATGCAATATTGTAAAGTAATTAACCTCCAATTAAAATAAGTAAATTTATGTTAAAAAAATAAATCACTTTGCTGTACACCTGAAACTAATACAACACTGTTAATCAACTATACTACAATATAAAATAAAAGTTTAAAAAAGAAACCACTGGTGTGGACAATACAATGAAAATGTAGTATCCAGAAAGAACATATCACCTTCACATACAGTACCTGGTGGGCCAAGTGTAGTCAATCTCCACTCATCAATGTTGTTTCTACTGGCCCAGCATGGCACTTAGGAGGGGGAGAATGAAGGGTTATTTCAGCTAGCTCCTCCTGAGTTCTTATGGTGCTAGTGGATAACTTAGCAGCGGTTTTGCTAGAGTGTGGTAGTTTTCTTCTCCTGGGCAGCAGAAAGTTTTCTCACTTGTTCTTCAGGCTCTGGAGTGGCTGGATCTCACTGATCCATGTCTGAATTAGCACTGTCGGTCTGTAACTCTCATCACGAAACATTCACCAGATTTGGACATCTTGGAGAAATTATTTCTTGGGAAATTCTGCTGCCTGCACAGCCGAGTCCCTGGAAGCTATGGTTGTTGGAGGAGGTGAGGAAGAGGCGAGCAGGGCAAAAAGGAAGCCGAGGAAGTTCAGGCCGAGAGTGTGGAACACTGAAAGTTGGACAGGGTGGTCTGAAATAAACATTTAATACATATTTCCTCAAGAACTTATATGGCAATATTTTTGAGAATTTTACCCAAAAGAAGAGTATTTGGGACATAGTTATGTGTAGGCATAGTTTGATCAAATACTCATGCCTTGGAGAGGTTGCTGGTGGCTTAGCTGGTAAAGAATCTGCCTGCAGTGTGGGAGACCTGGGTTTGATCCCTGGGCTGGGAAGATCCCCTGGAGAAGGGAAAAGCTACCCACTCCAGTATTCTGGCCTCAAGAATTTCATGGACTGTATAGTCCATGGGGTCGCAAAGAGTCAGACATGATTGAGTGACTTTCAATTTCACTGGAGAGGTTGCAGCTTTCACTGTAATCCTTGTGGGTTTCTGTATCACAAAATACTTGCCAACTAACTAATATTTGGTCATCTATCAGGTGTGGAGTGTCATCTCCTTGCTGTTTTAAATTATGATATTAATAACTAGTGAGTTTGAGCATCTCCCTAACATTTTTTCCATTATCACTTATCATAGGATATTGAATATTGTTCCCTGTGCTACACAATAGGACTTTGTTGTTATCTATTCTCTTTATAATAGTTTGCATCTGCTAGTCCCAAACTCCCAATTCGACTCTCACCCCGCTCCTACTCCTAGGCAACCATGAGTCTGTTCTCTATGCTTGTGAGGCTGTTTCTGTTCCATACCTTCTGTAGTCACATGAGTTTCCTTTTACAGGAGTATATGCATCATATCATTTGGTGTCACACTTAGAACAGCAGTGTGTATCCCAATTTTATGCCCATATTTCCTATGTTTAAAATCTCATTTTGTCCATCTCATCTGTAATGCATCTGAATTCCTCTTTCAAGTAACAATAATGCTATTTCAGATAAAAATAAAAATTAACCACTTATTTCTTAAAAATATGTGGACAGACACAAAGAGCCACATTTTTAATCATTTCATTTATAGGAAACATTGACAATAGATAAAGAAACAGAGAAAGAGGAATTCCCTGGTGGTACAGTGGATAAGAATGTGTCAATGCTGGAGACACTGGTGTGATTACCTGGTCTGTGAAGATTACACCTGCCAAGGAGCAACTAAGTCCGAGCACCACAACTACTGAGTCTGTGCTCTACAGCCCACAAGCCACAACTACAGAGCCTGTGTGCTGCGGCTACTGAAGCCTGCAAGCCGTAGGGCCTGTGCTCCACAAGAGAAGTCACTGAAATGAGATGGTGTGCATCACAATTAAGAGTAGCCCCCACTTGCTGCAGCTGCAGAAAGCCCGTACAGCAAAGAAAGCTCAGGGCAGCCAAAAATAAGCAAATTGAGTTAAAAAAAGAAACAGAGAAAGAAAGAGGATCATGGTTGTCAGAGTCTGGGGGAGGAGGAATTAGGAGCTGCATTCTTTGGGTACAGGGTTTTTTGTTTTTTTTTTTTTTTTTGGGTACAGGGTTTTATTTGGGGAATAAAATGTAGAAACTAGTAACTAGGCAGTGGTGATGGTTGCATAGTATCATGAGTGCGTTTAATGCTCCTGAATGGCAATATTAAAAAGGCTTACAATGTATTGTTATAAACGTAAAACACAAGACAAAACAATAAAAACTGCAACACAAACAATGACCGGAGATGGAAAGTAAAGTTTGGATGAAGGAGCGGGTTGATGATGTGTATCGGAAGTGATGGTGGCTGCAGATCCAAATCTGCCCGTGGGGTGTTGATTCTTGAAATTGCTCTGGGTCTCCTACAGGGGCAGTTCAACCCGCAAGGGCGCTGGCTCCTGAGCTGGCCCAGCGTCTCCTGCAGGAGCCAGGGCAGGTTCCCCTGCAGCAGTGGTGAATCCACATGGGGCTCCTGCAGGAGCAGTTTTCAGTCTTCAGGGGTGAAGGTTCCCGATGTGGCTCTGGGTCTAATGCAGGGCAGGAGCAGCTTCTCCACGAGGAGTTCTATATCCTGACCTGGTCTGTGTCTCCTGCAAGAGCAAGAGCAGGTTCAACCTGCCCCGTGCTGGTTTCTGACCTGGCTCTGTGTCCTCTGCAGGAGCAGCTGCAGGTTCAATCTGCCAGGATCTTGGCCCCTGACTTGACTCTGGATTTCCTGTAAAAGCAGGCACTCATTGGTTTCTGATGTGGCTCTGGGTCTCCTGCAGGAGATGGTGTAGATTCTGCCTGCAAGAATCCCACTGTTTCTATCACATCCAGGTCATCCACAACACTGATGTCTTTCTTGTATGGCTTCTTCCACACGGGGTGTTTTCAATGTTCATCCGTGTTGTAACATGTATCAGTATTTCTTTCTTTTATTTCATTGTGCCTAAATATACCAACATTTACTATTCAAGCCATTTTAAATATACAGTTCTTTGGGATTAATTACATCCACATTGTTGTACAACCATATCCCCAACAAGCACCTGCAGAGCATTCCAGTTTTCACTAGTGAATCTCTGTAGCTATTAAACACTAATTCCTGGAGTACCTGGCAGTGACATTCTCCTTTCTTTCTTTGGCTTCTGTGGACCCCTCATGTAAGTGGATTCATATATTTTTGTCATTTTGGGACAGGGTTATTTCACTTATCATAAAGACTTTAAGGTTAATATTGCAGCATGTGTTGCTATTTCCTTTGTTTTGAGGCTGAATTATATTCCTTTGTGAATGCCACATTTAGGTTATCCATTTATTTTTTGGTGGACACTTGGGTTGCTTCTTCCTTTTGCTCTTGTGGTTAATGCTGCTATGAATGTGAGTGTACCCAGATCTGTTCTAGTCCCTGCTTTCAACCTTTTATGTATGTACCCTGATGTGAAATTGGTGGATCATACGTTACTTCTATATTTAAGCTTTTGAAGAACTGCCATACTGTTTTTCACAGAGACTTTATTCTTTTATTTTACTCCCTCTATGGTGAATAATACGTCTGTTTACAGATCTACACAATTTTGTTTATTCATTTACCCGCTGATGGACGTTTGCTTTGTTCTGCCTGTTGGCCATTGTGAGCAGTGCTGCTGTCAGTATATGTGTACACCTGTTATCGGTTCTTTGGGGTATATTTCTAGGATGGTGTTGTTGAACAATATACTAATTATATATTTATATTGTAAATGTGGACTTCCCTGGTGGTAAGCCCATCTTCTCTTGCATTGCAGGAGACCCGAGTTTGATCCCTGGGGTGGGAAGATTCTCTGGGGTGGGAAGATTCCCTGGAGAAGGGACTGGCTACCCACTCCCGTATTCTTGTCTGGAGATTTCCATGGACAGAAGAACCTGACTAGATACAGCCCATAGGGTCCCAAAGGGTCAGACGTGAATGAGAGGCTAACGCATCACATTGTAAATGTTGGTCGCACCCTTTTCTATTTTTACAAATAATGTTTGAAGGTTCCAATTTCCTTACATTGTTGTGAACCATTGTTATTTTTAGATTTCTTTATCTTAATCATTTTAGAATATGTGAAGGAGTTGCTGCATTGCGGTTTTAATTTGCATCTCCATCATGACTGATGATCTTTGACATGTTTTCATGGCTTGGTGACCATTTGTATGACCTGTGTGGAGAACAGTCTATTGAAGTCATTTATCCATTATTATAATTGTTTTTTAGGTCTTTGTGTTGGTGAGTTGTAAACATTCTTGAGATACTTTGGATAATGATTTATCAGATATATAATGTACAAACATTTTTTAAAATTCTGTATGCTTTAAATGAACTCTAGAAATGTGAACCCTGTGGATATTGGATGTTGACTGTAACTTCACTTCTTACATTTAAGCCTTTTATGTATTTTGAGTTACATTTTGTATGTGGAAGGAGGAGAGGGTCCAATTTCATTGCTATGCATGTGGATAACCAATTGCCTAGCATTGTTTGTTGAAAACATCATTTTCCCCCCAATTTAATGTTGCGGACTGTTGTCTAAAATGAGTTCACCATAGATGGGTGGGTTTATTTCTGCGATCTCCCTTCAATTTCATTCATCTCTATGTATATCTTTATGCCAGTCACATAGTGTTTTATTCAGTGTTTTTTGTATTAGCATGTAAAAATGGGAAGTGTGAGTATCTGTAGGGAGAGAGCAAATTAGCCAAGATGGTGGTCAGGCTCTCTTTCCCCACGTTTGGTAAATACATGGCTATGTAACAGCTGAGATCATTTATAGCATGTCACGAGGTACTCACTTGGTCATGGCTACTTTGTGTGATATGCCTATAGAAGCACCATCTGAGAAGTCTTTGAGGCTGCCTTATGGCTCCATGTGACTGCCTATGGTTATGTTGCTGGATCAACCATGAGAGGAGAGAATACAGTGTGTCTGCTGCTGCAGCTGCTGTGCCAGCCAGGAGAGAATAAACATGTCTGCAGTTCCTACAGCTCCTTGAGTTTTCTTCCAGCTTCCCAGCTCACATCTTGCCTACCATGGGTTCAGCGAACAGTGCGCATAGTGAAATACAGTGAGACAGCAGCCAACTTTGATTTTCTTTTTTAAGACTGCCTACATCTGGAATAAATTCTTTTTTTGGTGTCAAGCGCATCTCTGGTTTCATTGCCTAGGACTCTACATCACGTGTGGGACTTGAACTGATATTATTAAGAGGCTGTTAGAAATTTTCATTATCACCAAATCCCAGACGGCCCCTTAAAGTTCATGGGTAGATGATCTGAGTTGTTTGGGGATCTTGAAGTCTAATACTCTGCATTTTCAGAGGAAGTCAGCTGATGAAGTTGATAATTCCTCCAGAGATGCCCCAGAGAAGGGAAGGGAGTCTTTGCCGAGGGGGGTGGGTACTGGATTGCTCACACAAAAGGCAACAGGCTTAAGCCTCTGGTTCAGAGAAGGACCAGAGAAGAGGGAAACTCATTACCTTTCTGGGTAATCCTTAGCGCTCTCATTTCCCTTCTGTAACTCCTGCCAGAGTTCCTTTGTGATGACCTTACTGATGACATTATGTGTGTCAAGAAGGTTCTGGATGAAGTAGAAATTAAGTATGGTGAGTTTCCATGCTATTTTTTATTTTACACTTCCTCTCCCTCTTTTCAGTCCTTTAGTCCCAGCACCATACCCCTTTCTATTTCCTGTTTTTAAGCTAGAATATAGTTTTCAAAACAAAATTCATCAAGCTGACTCGGGTTTCCAATTTTCAAGCCCCACTTACTCCACCGCTGTTTAGCAATTTTCCTAACAAGGATTCCTTAAGAGAGGGCTGAGTCCCAGGATTTCCTTCACCTGGACTTGAACATCTAATTCGACTTGTTTAGTCCTAAGCCCTAAGACAAACCCTTGTTACCACCGCCCTCCAATTTTCTTGGAGTTTAAGAAAATGGACCTTATTCCATTAGGTGGCTCAATGTCCCTTGCCACCTGGCTAGGAAAGTCTGTAATTTTCACCCACACTTCCACCTCAGCCCTCCTGGGGATAAAACTGAGTGAGAGTCTGAGCGAAAATCCAGTCAGTCAGTTTACCTTGTCTCCTTCATGATCAGGTTGGTCCATAAAGCACTCTCTTCTGAGAAGCTGGATCAGTGGTTCTGTGAGAAGTTGGGAACACCTGTCTTTGCTGCTTTTGCCCTCTTTCTGTTCCTGAAATTCCTCTGCCCTGAGCTACCTCATTTTGCTTGTTCATACTGCGTTGAAGCTGATTTGTCTCTGGGCCTGGGCCCTCTAGTGATATTGGTGGACATACAAGGACTATTCTTCAGGGGTCGGTAAGCAGTGCTCTGAGACTTTTGACTCTGGCTCAGTGCCCCCAATGGCACTTTCACTATAACAGTGTCCTGTGTCCTAAATAAAGGGCTTGATTTTGAGTGGCTGGTTGTTATTTTCTTCCTGGAGGGAGAGGGAGGAAACAGGGTGTAAGGCAGACATGGCCAAGGGTCACAGCCACCTTCATCTCTACCAAAGAGGAAATAGGCTGAACTTACAACAACTCGAAGATGGAGATTCCTTTCTGTATCAATTCAATTCGACCAAGTTTTATTGATCACCTAGCATAATTCAAAGAACTTTGGAAGGGATCCAAAGCTGGCTAAAAACATCACTTCCCTCATGGACTAATAGGAACCATAAGATAAACATTAATAAAGAATTATAATACAAGATATAGTATCGTTAATATTATGAGAGAGGTTAGAAATGTGCCCTGAGTATTGATAAGAGGAAAGATAATTTACATTCAGTGGGAGGGTGTGAGAAAAAGGGCTCAAGAAAAGATTCATGACAAGAGTGAATTTAAGCTCGTTTTGAAGTATTGGTGGGATTTTAACGGGTAGAGATGTGGAGTGGGAAAAGGGCAGGAAGAGCAGGGGCTCCAAGAATCTGAAATGGGTGACTTGAGGGGGATTGAGGTACTTCCTTACCCCTAAGATAAGAAAATACCCTTCACAAACTGGTTACCATCTAGATCTACCATCTAGATCTTCTTTATCTGTTTCTCTGTTGATGGAAATTTAGGTAGCTTCCATGTCCTGGCTATTGTAAATACTGCTGCCATGAACATGGGGGTGCATGTGTCTTTTTGAATTATGATTTTCTCTGGGTATATGCCTAGGAGTGGGATTGTTGGGTCATATGGTATGGTAGTTCTATTTTTAGTTTTTTAAGGAAACTCCATACTGTTTTCCACAGTGGCTCTATCAGTTTACATTAGCACCAGCAGTGTAAGGGTTTCTCTTTTCTCCAGTGCTTATTATTTGTAGATTTTTTGATGATGGCCATTCTGACGTGTGTAAGGGTATACCTCACAGTAGTTTTCTTGTAAATAGTGATATTAGGCATATTCTCATGTGTTTGTCATCTAGAAAAACGGTATAGATGACCTTATTTCTGTTGCTGGCCAAAATCTTCGCTTTCTCTGCCCACCAAAGCTGAATAAAAAATATGAAGACAGAGTTTGGAAATAGAGAGTTGATTTAATTCTCAGCTGGCGGAGGGCGGAATATAGTAGGCTCATGCCTCAAGAGCTGTGCTCCCACTCCATGAAGATTCTAGAAACTTATATAAGATGAGGGTTCCCAGTCAGGAATCTCTGATGAGCAAGGATTTTAGGATCTTGTTAAAAGCAGCCATAGGCTGCCATCTGTAACGCAGTAATTGAGTGTAGCAGTTCAGTGGCTCTGTGGCCTTCTTTCTAATATTTAACTACAAAGGGAAGGGTAAACACGATATACGGGATGTACTGAGCATAGAGACAAAGGAAAATAGGTGCAAAGTGTAGCCCCTGCAGAGTTAGGGGCAGAAGCACAAACTTACTTATAGACATGCAGAATTAGGAGCAGTTAAAGTGAAAAAAAACAAAACAAAACATTAGGAATGTTCAGTCCTGCTCACTGTTCTCTTTATCTTCTTTGTTCTCAGGAAAGAGAAAGAAAAAAACTCATTCCTCTTTTTTTTTTTCCTTTTCACTGCAACATTTCCAAAGCAGAAATAGAGACTTAGAGAACAAATGTATGGAGCTCAAGGGAGAAAGGGGTAGGGTAGGAGGAATTGGGAGATTGGGGTTGACACATAAACACTTTGGATACTGTGTACAAAATAGGCAACTGATGGGAACATCCTGTATAATACAGGGTACTCCAATTAATGCACTGTGGTATCCCAAATGGGGGTGAAATCACAAAGGGAAGTGATATATGTGTATGTAGGGCTGATTACTTTGCTATGGAGTAGAAACTAAAGCAACTATACTGCAATAAAAATTAATAACAATAAATAAATAGATTAGATAAGAACAGCTCAGTAACTGAAGAATCTGGACACTTGGGGGCCTTTTGGTTGGGACCCTGCACACTATTACTCATCCTTGCTGCTTCTATGATTTATAGGAGGATGCTTGCAGAGCTTTATTCTAATTTGGTTATAAGGAATGTGAAAGATAGAGCAACAGGAGATATGAGTCCTAAAGTCTGTTTCTGCTTCTTACTGATGGTCTAAACCTGGGCAAGTCATCTTTGTCTCTGTGGCTCACTTTCCTCATTTTTAAATGAAGGTTTTGGTCTAGCGATTTTTATGAGATCTTTTCCTGCTTTGACAATCCAGCCTACCAAAACTCCAATTTAAATTACCCCATTTCTGTGTTAGCCAAGTTATATTTTCTGATTCCCTCTTCCTGCCCTATATACGCAATAGGGCTTATGGCATTCAGACCATATTTCTCTTCTTTCAGAGCCCAGCAGCTCCTTAATGAAGTCCCCATAGCCTGTTTAGGGACATATAGTGCTAGGCAAGGGGGGAATACGACATTCCTCTCCTATTCTTAATGAGAACTAAGACTCAGGAAACAACTTGGTATTCATTACATAATTGTAGTTTGAATTTGAACCCAGTCTATTCCCATGCTCTTCCTTCCCTAATTATGGGACAAAAGGCTTTCTCCCAAGTCAACAGGGTTTTAGGAATAATCCCTGTGTGTGTTTGTATATGTGAGGGCAGGATTAAATGGCCATTCCTCCACTGATCTCACACATCTACTTATTATTTTGCCTTAGTTACATCCTCAGGAAGGCATATGCTCTGGAAAATGTAAAGGACCAGCTCCACCAAGTGTGCAGAGCAGAAATGCCGCTGAAGCTGGGACCGTTTAGCTCAGTTTCACATCCCTGGCCTTCATCTCCAGAGAAATAACCTTATCTTGGAAACTTCCCCTGTGAATGTACCACATTATGAGGCCATGATTTTCAGAGGGCTTTGCTGAAGGAAACAGGCAATTGCAGAGAGGATCTTAGCCTGAGGGTCTAAGGATCAAGAACAGATAGAAGCCAGGGAGCTGGCATGGAAGTGGTCTTGGCTGATGCGACCTATCAGTTTTTGGGTAGAACAATTGCTGTTGTATTTCTGAGAACTCTCTTGAGAGCTGAATGGGAGATGGGGTGGCAGCTGAGCATTTGTTCTGCATTCTCTAACTCCTTCTCCTTCCTCTATACCTGGAACAGGTCTTGAGCCAAGTCAGGGATCTGAAATGGTCCAGGCTCAGTTAGGTGATGGAGAGACTCTGGGCAGGGGGTCAGAGTGCACATGTTTCAGCAAGCTCTTATGATGATGACCTTGGATTGGTGAACCGAAATTTTGACTCTTATCTCTTTGGATCCCGATCTCTCCTATAGTACTTCCCTTTGACATCCGTATTGTCATGAAGGGCACAGATTTTTTTTTTTTTCATATGCTCCTTCTCTCACCCCTTCTCTCTCATTCATTCTTTTTCTTTGCACACTATTCCTTTGTAGCCCAGCTGGTAAAGAATCCACCTCCAATGAGGGAGACCTGGGTTTGATCCCTGGGTTGGGAAGATCCCCTGGAGAAGGGAAAAGCTACCCACTCCAGTATTCTGGCCTGAAGAATTCCATAGATTGAATAGCCCATGGGGGTTGCAAAGAGTCAGACAAGACCGACTTCATTAACACTAACAGACACACTTCACTTCACTAACACTAACAGAACATACTAAATATTGGACATACAGAATCTGTTAGACAAGGTTTTAAAGGAGGATACGTGCTAAGTTGCTCAATTGTGTCTCTTTCCGACACTATGGACTGTAGCTGCCAGGACCCTTGCCATGGAATTCCCCAGGCAAGAATACTCAATCAGTTGCCATGTCCTCCTACAGGGGAATCTTCCCAACCCAGGCGTTGAGCTCACATCTCCTATGCCTCCTGCACTGACTTTACTACTAGTGCCACCTAGAAAGTCTTTAGAGGTGGTTGCTGCTGCTGCGGCCGCTGCTGCTAAGTCGCTTCAGTCGTGTCTGACTCTGCGCGACCCCATAGATGGCAGCCCACCAGGCTTCCCAGTCCCTGGGATTCTCCAGGCAAGAACACTGGAGGGGGTTGCCATTTCCTTCTCCAGTGCATGAAAGTGAAAAGTGAAAGTGAAGTCGCTCAGTCGTGTCTGACTCCTAGTGACCCCATGGACTGCAGCCCACCAGGCTCCTCCATCCATGGGATTTTCCAGGCAAGAGTACTGGAGTGGGGTGCCATTGCCTTCTCCATTAGAGGTGGATAGTCCCTCCTATTTCCTAGAACCATATAAGAGAATGGACTCCTTAGACAGGTCCACTATTCATTCCTTCATTCACTCTATAATCAACAAATAGTTATTGAAGATTTACTATTTGCTATGTTCTACTCCATGTGTTACTTATTAAGGACAAAGACAACAGGAGACGCACTGATTTTATTTCATTTCTTTCCAAGTTACTCTGCAGCTCTAGATTTTGCCAGGCAGTTTTTGGTATAGGAACAAAGAAGGTCTCAGTACTGACATGGGACTCTCCTGGAATGAAGTGGGGTATTTACTAGTGGTCAGATTTCTACTTTGTGCATAGATAAAAGTAAAACAAGTGAGGGAGAGGCAAAGAGGAGGTGTGGAAAGGGCAAGAAATGAAAGCAAAAGCAAAAGCTGTGAAATGGCTGATGGAATTGTAAAGATCTTTCTTACCTTTCTTCCTAGTTTTATGGAGAGATAATTAACATAATGGAGAAGGCAATGGCACCTTCCAGTACGCTTTCCTGGAAAATCCCATGGATGGAGGAGCCTGGTAGGCTGCAGTCCATGGGGTCGCTAGGAGTCAGACACGACTGAGTGACTTCACTTTCACTTCATGCATGCATGTATATATATGTATATATATATATGTATGTGTATATATATATACATTGCAATAGGTTTAATTAATATGCATCATCTCAAAACAACTAATTGGGAAAATCCTGAGAGTTCTCTCTGATGTAGAATATTTTTACACATTGAGGTAAGGGGAAGTATTTTTGCCCATACATGGTTCAGCCTGAATTTTGTTGAACCAGAACAGCCTGTCAAACTCACAGAGACTATCTGTTTTAACCACTGAGATAAAGAATGTCTGTTTGTTTTGAAAATAAGGATAACAAACTCCCTTCACATGACATGCATATTAACATCCTCAAAAATATGGTTCCATTCCCAGACACTAGGGTCCTGCTGTCTCACTCTATACGGATTACAACCATCTCTTTTTGGACACTTGAGGAATATACCCCTGTCATGTTTGATGTATGTTCTTTGTTCTGTTAAGGTAGATGACCATGCTAAAAATCATGCTTCAGTGGGGAAGTTTCTCAGAGTTATCTGAGAGGCTGTCTCCTGGGCTATAGCCCTAAATTTGGCTCAAATAAAACTCCTCTATTCCTAAAAAAAAAAAAATCCCATCATCTCATAAAAGTGAAAGTGAAGTCGCTTAGTCGTGTCCAACTCTTTGCGACCCCATGGACTGTAGCCTACCAGGTTCCTTCATCCATAGGATTTTCCAGGCAAGAATACTGGAGTGGGTTGCCATTTCCTTCTCCAGGAGATCTTCCTGACCCAGGGACTGAACCCGGGTCCCCCGCTTTGTAGGTAGACGCTTTACCGTCTGAGCCACCAGGGAAGCTCTCATAAAGATATCATATAAAGAAAAGAAAGAAGAAAGAGGAAGATCTTTTCTCCTTGTGATGAGAACTCCTAGGATTTACTCTCTTAACAGATTCCCTGTATATCATACAGTGGTGTTAACTATAGTCATCATGTTGTGTACATCCCTAGTACTTATTTTACACTGGAAATTTGTACCATTTGATCACCTTCCTCCCACCCTCCATTCCTGATAACTACACGTCTGATATCTTTTTCTATGAGTTTGGTTGATCTCTAGGTTTCACATGTATGTGACATCGTACTGCATTTGTCTTTCTATGTCTGACACATTTCACTCAGCATAATGCCTTCAAGGAACTTCCATGTTGTCACAAGTTGGTAGAATTTCCTCATTTTTAAGGCTGAATAATAGTCCATTGCTTTATCCATACCTTTTTTTATCCATTCATCCATTAATGAATACCTAGGTTCTTTCCATGTCTTGGGTACTGTAAATAGTGCTGCTATGAACTTGTGACTTCTGCATGGCTCAGTGATAAAGAATTTGCCTGCAATGCAAGAGGCACAGGAGACAGGGGGTTGATCCCTGGGTTGTGAAGATCTCTTGGAGGAGGAAATGGCAATCCACTCCAGTATTCTTGGGTGGATAATTCCATGGACAGAGGAGCCTGGAGGGCTATAGTCCATAGGGTCGCCCAGAGTCAGATGTGACTGAGCATGCATGTATCAACATGGGAGCTCATATATTTTTAAAAGATATTTATTATTTATTTACTTATTGGCTCTGCTGGGTCTTTGCCATGGCCCCTAGGCTCACGGAGGTGTGCAAAATTTCTCTAGCTGAGCTGGCTGTGGGTGTATTTAGTTGCCCCACACAGGCTTCTCTCACTGTCCTCCAAAGGCTTCTTGAGGGGCCTGGTTTCATGGGCTCTAGAGTGTGCAGGCTGAGTAGCTGTAGCTCGTTGACTTAGTTGCTCCTCTGTATGTGGGATCTTAGTTCCCTGACCAGGGGTTGAACCTATGTCCCCTGCATTGCAAGGCAGATTCTTTACCCCTGGATCACCACAGATGTACTTGCATATGTCTTTTTTGAGTTAGTATTTTCATTTCCTTTGGCTCTATTCCCAGAAGTGGAGTTGCTGGGACATTTGGTGGTTCTATTTTTCACTTATTGAGAATTCCTCTATATGGTTTTTGAGAAAATTTTCTTGTGTAGTGACTGGGTCATCTGTGGATGGATGCCATCAATTCTGTGGAGGTTTATCCACCTTGCTTCACTAGGGGAAGGCACAAGGGTCATAGGAACTAAGACTTCCATTTGGGACAAGGATTCATGCTGAGATATCTTAGAAATGAAGCTCTCTATCCCCTCTTCTCTTGATTTTTCCTTGATTATGAGGAGATAGTAGAGCCTGGCTTAGAAGGTAAGCCTAGGCTTCCTGGCCAGCATCCTCCTTAGGGCTGCCTTCACCTCCTGGTTCTTCAGACTGTAGATAAGGGGATTCAGTAGCGGGGTCACCACACTGTACTGCACAGATAGAACTTGCTCCAGGGCTGAGCCAGAAGCTGGAGTCATGTACCTTAAAGGGAATTGCACAAAGGAATAAAATGAGCTCAGGACAACAGATACATGGCTGTAGGCAGCCAGGGTCCATCCCATCCCAGACTCTGCAAAGAGGGTCCTCTGGGCTGAATTAGCTATCACTGGTAGAAGCATCTAGAAATGACTGTATTATCATGAGAAGTCAGTCATTGCTGCCTTCAAATGCCTCCATACATGAGTGATCTTATGCCGAACATTATAGGAGCTGCCCCCAGGAGAAAAAGGAAGTTCTGCAGTATATGAAGTGCTCCAGGTTAGAATAGAACTAAAAATGGTTTCATGCATTTCTATAGTACTTCATACTTTTCAAAGTGTCTTTCCTTAGTAGTTATGTTGAGAATAGGAAGAATGTTTTCTCTTCCTTTTTTTTTAAATATACAACTATATGTTTCCATCTTGTCATGATTGTTCCTTATAAAACTATATGCTCGTCCAATAATGCTGTCATTTTCCCCAACATTTATGGCTCTTGGAATTACCCCAGAATGACAGCATGTTATTTTTCTAATGCTCAGTGGAACAAACATTTGTCCTTTTTAGCACATTTAGCACATTTGGCTTAGAAAAGAAGCCAAGATCTGTAAATAAAGTGAAAGATAAAACTGTGTTTAGCATGATATGAATGCTAAATAATTATTAATCCAATAATGGTAAGGCTAATTGTGCAAATCCATCTCCAGATTCACTAGTAGAGAGCACAGGCCATTAGTGACTCTATTTCCTGGGAAGCAAGGGCTCATTAACTAGAGCTGTTTATGTTCGAGAGAAACATGGTAGAAAAGAGCTTGAGGTTTTCAACCAGTGAGACTCAGTTTATATTTTGCCTCCATTCTTAGCTTGTTCAGGCAACTTTGATAAAGCACCTGGTTACTCCTGAAACTCAGTTTTTTTAAATCTGAAAATGAGGTTAGTATCATTTGTCTTGTGGTATGACACATACTAAAATTTATCTTGATTGTGCAAAGCAGTCGTTGTAAGTAGCTGCCTAATTAATAGTTATAGGACAAATAGGCTTTGGATCATCATCTTTCAGTAGGAAAGAGAAATGGCATCTGTTTCAAGTATAATATATTATATATATATTTTATCCAACTCTGAATAAAAGCCTACTAAGGTCTCTCTGATTTCCTTCCAAAACTCCCAAAACATAGGTTAATGAAATTAGGAAATCCTTTAGTCCTTGTAAGCTTATTTTTCAGAGTTAGCCAATTGAGGTCTCAGAAAGAAAATAAAATTTTAATACTCCACACAGCAGAGCCAGAACTAGAACTCAGGACTTCTGAATTCTTGTGCAGTTCTTTTCTTACTACTTTGCAGTGCTCTGTTCTACAGATCACCATTAATTTAAAGTGAAAAATATCCCACTTCCACATTCTGGAGGTATAGCAATGACATACCTGAAAACTCCTGAGCCATAAAAGATGGTGACCACAAGAAAATGAGATGAGCAGGTAGAGAAGATCTTGTTCCAACCTGTGGCAGAGTTGATCCCCAGGGCTGTCATGATGATATGGGTGTAGGATCCCAGGAGTAGGACAAGGGTGCCAAGGCCCAGGACCACCATGGTGGTCAGGATGGAGGCAATGCTAATGTAGGGGTCAGAACAGGCCAACAGGAGTACTGGAGGAAACTCACAGGCAAAACTGCGGATGAGGTTGGGGCCACAGAAGTGCTGCTGAGCCAGGAGGATGGAGTTAAGCAGGCCAGTCCCCATTCCTATGGCCCAGGAGGCTCCCGCCAGGCCAGCACACACCTTCTTGTTCATAGTCACCACATACAGCAGTGGGCGGCACACAGCCTGGAACCGGTCATAGGCCATGACTGAAAGAAGGCAAGCTTCAGTGGCCCCTGAAAATATGACCAAGGAGATCTGGGTGAAACATTCAAGGAAGGAGATAGTCTTCCACTTGGAAAGCAGGTTCTCTAGCAGCTTAGGCACAATGACTGAGGAATAGAAAGCATCCAGGAAGGAGAGGTGACTGAGGAAGAAGTACATGGGGGTGTGGAGGTGGGAATCAGTGCTGATCACCAGCAGCATCAGCAGGTTCCCTGTGAGGGTCAGGAGGTAAATCACCAGGAATGTTACAAAGAGTACTACCTGGATCTGAGGGTTGTTGGATAGTCCTTGGAGAACAAACACAGTGACTCTGGTTGTGTTGCCAACTTCCATGGAGCATTAGAGATTCGCTTCAGAGGGACAAGAACAGAAAAGAATGTTCCAGTGTGCTATGAGTCTCAGAGAATGTCAGGAGATGAGATGCTATGAATAAAGCTTCAGGGCTGACCCAGGACGGATTGTGTAGCAGAGGCAACCTTGCCATGTCAGACCTCATCACGCCACCCAGCTCAGGGCAGTAATCTATTGGCTAAGGTGGAGATGTAAAATGGGAAAGAAATATGTAGAGAATCAAACCTAAAAAGAAAGGAGAAGAAAAAAGAGATTATTTAGGCTGGAGAAGTAATTGAAGGGAATGGAAATAGACGCCAATGCACTGAGAATTATTATTCTCCAGTTTCAAAAGGAACAGAGTTCAAACAACTGGAAGGCTCACTGGCATAGTGAGCAAGCAATAAAGATATTGGCTGATCATCTGGCTGAGAGTCCATGATACATGTTTGCATGACTGGCAGAGGTACTGTGACAGCTGTTGATGGCCAGAACCTTTCTCTGTCACTGTAAGTGCATGAATAAGTAACTTGGGTTTCTCATTAAAGAATAATCTAGGAAAACTAGATGGTTTCTAAAGTTCTTTCCAGCTTAGAAATTCTAAAGAATGTGGGATAATCTTCTTTGGATTTCTCTGGTACTAAATGGAAATTTCCCCCCTTTTGTGTCAACATAAGCAGAAGCAGCACAGTAGTAGCCTCATTTCACAGAAACCCGGTGGAAGGAAACCCTCAGATGGGAGACAAGGGTTGTGTACTGCAGTGACTCCAAGGGCTTCCCATTCCAGGATTTTTGTGAATTTATAATGTCCACTGTTTGCACTGTCATCTCTGTGCTTAACATGAGATTCCATGAAGACTGTGCTGTTCTATGAGTTGGTACTAGAGGATTTGGATGAAGCCAAGTCAAATTTGGAGCACCTTCTGTGCATCACAGAAATGGGAAAAGAAAAAAAGAGGAGAGATAAAAGGCCACCTAGAACATGTGGATAAGTGGAGAGTTAGAGCATTTAGTATAGAGCAAAGCAAGTTACAATATTCACTTCTCTCCCTTTAAACAGTGACTAAGGAGGGCGATAAATGAGAATATGATCTCTATTTATGCCTTGTACAGTCATGCGTTCTCAGAATGGAGAGTTTTAAGATAAAATAGAGCTGAATGAGAATAATATTTGTCTTCACCTGGGCTTCCTAGGCCAACAAGAGATGCTCTCAGTTGAGGGTACTTGAATGTCATTCTTTCCAACACTGGAGCAAAAGCCACCGATATGGCTAGGGCTTCATGAGCTTCCCTGAACTTTTTCTTCCTTTAGAAGATGCAGAGGTGGTACTTCTGAGCAAGGAAATATTCCTATAGTCCTTCTGTCCAAGGGGAAGTTTTCTTGACTTTGCCTCTAAAATAACAATGACCAGAGGGACTTGATTTCAGCTCTAGACCTTGGAGAGTGTTGGTGGTCCCTGGAGAGGCCCTTAAGCAGGAGGCCTGCTCTGATCTGAATGAGTTCTCCAGGGCCAACATTCCTTCCCTATGTTATTCTTGTTTCAGTGAGAGTTACCCTTGGATGGGCAATAATTTCTAAAAATAAAAATATATAGAGTCCTAAGTTTTCTTAGTTCTAAACCTTGGAATTCCTTCTCCTCTTCCCTCCCTCCTTTCTTTCCTTCTCTTTCTGTTAAGTTTATATATATATATATATACACATTTATTTGTTCAAATTTATTTTTGGTTGCAGTGAGTCTTTGTTGCTGAGTGTGTCCTTTCTCTAGATGTAGAGAGTGGGGGCTACTCTTCACTGCTGTGTGGCTTGCAGGCACTAGAATGAATACTCAGAAGTTGTGGGGCAGGAACTGAGTTGCTCCTTGTCATGCGGAATATCCTGGATTAGGGATAGAACTCATGTCCCCTTTGTCGGCAAGCAGATTCCTATGCATTGCACCATCAGGGATGTCCTCTTTTTCTTTCAATTTTAAATAATATTTATGATATAGAAATATAATAATATATATAATAGGAGAAAAGATATTTTAGGTATTATAAAATTGAAAAAGTATACTAAAGATATTTTCATGATAGCAAGAGAAAATAAAAATTTATTATGTTATCCAAAATTAATTATTTTATTTATTGCAATTCAAAAAAAATCCAAATAGATTAAAAATCATAAAACTGTTTTTGGTTAGCAGATAGCAAAGGAGTACGTATAAAATGAATAAACAAGGTCCTACTGTGTAGCACAGGGAAGTATTGTCAATATACTGTCATAAACCATGATGGAAAAGAATATAAAAAAGAAATATATATATATATGCATAGCTGAAGTTTTTTTATGTACAGCAGAAATTAACTCAGTATTTTAAATCATCTAACTTCAATTAAAAAAGGAAAAAATCTTAAAAATTTTTTAACTGTGATTAAAACTTTTTATTATGGAAAAATTTAGACATATATGAAATAAAAAAATACTGTAATAATCCTTCTGTATCCATTATCCAGCTTCAACAATTATCAGCTCGTTGACTACTACCCATCTTTGACCACATGGACTGAAAAACATGATCTCTATGCTACATGAACAGTCAAGCATCTAAAACATGGACTTGTTCAAAAGAAGAAGGGAAGGATAGGTATTGAAGGGCCATTATCAGTCTTTGCCATGGATAAGGACCTAATGATGGTTGACTGAATAAACCCCTAGGAGATCAGTTCAGTTCAGTTCAGTTCAGTTGCTCACTTGTGTCCAACTCTGAGACCCCATGGACTGCAGCATGCCAGGCCTCCCTGTCCAATGCCAACTCCCAGAGTTTACTTAAACTCACGTCCATTGAGTCAGTGATTCCATCTAACCATCTCATCCTCTGTCATTTCCTTTTCCTTCTGCCTTCAACCTTTCCCAGCATCAGGGTCTTTTCAAATGAGTCAGCTCTTCACATCAGGTGGCCAAAGTATTGGAGTTTCAGCTTCAACATCAGTCCTTCCAACAAATACTCAAGACTGTTTTCCTTTAGGATGGACAGGTTGGATCTTCTTGCAGTCCAAGGGACTCTCAAGAGTCTTCTCCAACACCACAGTTCAAAACCATCAATTCTTCAGTGCTCAGCTTTCTTTATAGTCCACCTCTCACATCTGTACATGACTACTGGAAAAACCATAGCTTTGACTAGATGGACCTTTGTTGGCAAAGTAATGCCTCTGCTTTTTAATCTGCTGTCTAGGTTGGTCATAACTGTTCTTCCAAGGAGCAAGCATCTTTAAGTTTCATGGCTGCTGTCATCATCTGCAGTGATTTTGAGCCCCCAAAATAAAGTCAGCCACTGTTTCCACTGTTTCCCCATCTATTTGCCATGAAGTGATGGGACCTGATGCCATGATCTTAGTTTTCCGAATGTTGAGCTTTAAGTCAATTTTTTTACTCTCCTCTTTTACTTTCATCAAAAGGCTCTTTAGTTTTTCTTCACTTTCTGCCATAAGGGTAGTGTCATCTGCATATCTGAGGTTATTGATATTTCTCCCAGTAATCTTGATTCCAGTTTGCGCTTCATCCAGCCCAGAGTTTCTCATGATGTACTCTGCATATAAATTAAATAAGCAGGGTGACAATATACAGCCTTGACGTACTCCTTTTCCTATTTGGAACCAGTCTGTTGTTCCATGTCCAGTTCGAACTGTTGCTCCCTGACCTGCATACAGATTTCTCAAGAGGCAGGTCAGGTGGTCTGGTATTCCCATCTCTTTAAGAATTTTCCACAGTTTGTTGTAGTCCACACAGTCAAAGGCTTTGGCATAGACAATAAAGCAGAAGTAGATATTTTTCTGGAGTGCTCTTGCTTTTTCAATGATCCAGCAGATGTTGGAAATTTGATCTGTGGTTCCTCTGCCTTTTCTAAAACCAGCTTGAACGTCTGGAGTTCACGGTACACATACTGTTGAAGCCTGGCTTGGAGAATTTGAGCATTACTTTCATGTGAGATGAGTGCAGTTGTGGGGTAGTTTGAGCATTCTTTGGCATTGCCTTTCTTTGAGATTGGAATGAAAGCTGATCTTTTCCAGTCCTGTGGCCACTGCTGAGTTTTCCTAATTTGCTGGCATATTGAGTGCAGCACTTTCACAGCATCATCTTTTAGGATTTGAAATAGCTCAACTGGAATTCCATCACCTCAGTAGCTTTGTTCATAGTGATGCTTCCTAAGGCCCACTTGATTTCACCTTCCAGGATGTCTGGCTCTAGGTTGTTGATCACACCATCGTGATTATCTGGATCGTGAAGATCTTTTTTGTACAGTTCTTCTGTGTATTCTTGCCACCTCTTCTTAATATCTTCTGTTTCTGTTAGGTCCATACCATTTCTGTCCTTTATTGTGCCCATATTTGCATGAAATGTCCCTAGGAGATAACAAAGAACAATATAGAAGGAACTTGGATTTTTCACTCTGGACTATCAAGTACATGTCTGGGATTAAGAGAAAAAAAATCTTTTGTTTTGTTTGATACACTTTATTTTGGGATCTCTTCTGTAATAGCTTAAGCCTTTATCTTTTTAAAACAGATTTCCTAACTGACCAATTACCTCCAACTTCCCACTACAAAAAGTAAGGTTGCATTTTTTTTAGTGTCTTCAGAAGCAGGTCTATTATGTTTGAGAGGTACATTAGGTGCTCTATTAGCTACAAAGATAGGTATTGAAGAGCATATTAAAAGTTAGGATGCTCTGGATTTGACTTTCTGCTGGGCTTCTCCTGTGACCTATGTGTATGTGCTCATTCTTTAGATCAGCCAGGAATGTGTGGACACGTGAGCAGCCTCAGCCAAGAACATGCTTACTTCACACATGATTGAAGCTGGATGTGCTCAGCTGGGCAGCTGATTGGTGGTGGCAGCAGTGGTGGTTAGAGCCTGCAGTAGGGAGCTCAAGGAGAACCAGGGAATGCTGGCAGAGACTGCGTAGGAGCCCAGGGCAAGCCTGCGAGGAAGGAGGCTGAAGGAGGAACACAAGCAGTCTTGTAAAATATTATGATACAGGAAGAGGCTGGAACCCACCCAAAAAAAAGATACCTTATACCAAAGAGAAAGGAGAAGCCGAAATGAGACCATAGGAGGGGTGCAATCAGGTTAAAATCAAATCCTATGCCAGTCAGGTGGACGACCCACAAATCGGAGGATAATAGTACCAAAGAAGTTCTCACACTGTTGTGAAGGTTCTGAGCCCTACTTCAGGCTTCCCAGCCTGGTGATCTGACAGAGGGACTGAGAATTCCCAGGGAGTCTGACTTTTAAGGACAGCAGGACTTGATTACAGAACTTTCACTAGACTAGGGGAAACAGAGACTCTTGGAGGGCATGAACAAAACCTTGTGTATGTCAGGATCCAGGAGAAAAAAGTAGTGACCACACAGGAGACTGAGCCAGACCTGCCTGTGAATGTTTGAGGGTCTCGTGCAGAGGTGTGAGTCAACAGTGGCCTGCCTCAGGGCCTGGGGCCTGGGAGGCATGTGTTGGCATAAGTCCTCTTGAAGTTCTCCAATAGCCCTACTATAGAGCCTGTAGACTGAGTTTGTGTTTCTTCAAGCTCAGCGTTTCTCATGATGTACTCTGCATAGAAGTTAAATAAGCAGGGTGACAATATACAGCCTTGACGTACTCCTTTTCCTATTTGGAACCAGTCTGTTCCATGTCCAGTTCTAACTGTTGCTTCCTGGCCTGCATACAGATTTCTCAAGAGGCAGGTTAGGTGGTTTAGTATTCCCATCTCTTTCAGAATTTTCCACAGTTTATTGTGATCCACACAGTCAAAGGCTTTGGCATAGTCAATATCCTTATGATAATATTATCAAATCTCTTATGATAATACAGTGGAGGTGACAAATAGATTCCAGTGTTGTTGTTCAATTGCTATGAAGTATCTAACTCTTTGTGACCCCATGGACTGCAGCATGCCAGGCCCCTCTGTTCCACTGTCTCCTGATGTTTGCTCAAATTCATGTCCATTGAGTTGGTGATGCTGTCTAATCATCTCATCCTTCACCTCCCCCTTCTCCTTTTGCTTTTGATCTTTCCCAGCATCAAGGTCTTTTCCAAGGAGTCTGCTCTTCACATCAGTGGCCAAAGGATTGAGCTTCAGCTTCACTATCAGTTCTTCCAATGGATTGATTTCTCTCAGGGTTGATTTCTCTTAGGATTGACTGATTTGATATCCTTGCAGTCCAAGGGACTCTCAGGAGTCTTCTCTAGCACCACAATTAAAAAGCATCAATTCTTCAATGCTCAGGTTTCTTTATGGTCCAACTATCACATCCATATATGACTACTGGAAGAACCATAGCTTTGAATATATGGACATTTGATGGCAGAAAGTAATGTTTCTGCTTTTTAATATACTACCTAAGTTTGTCATAGCTTTCCTTCCAAGGAGCAAGCAACTTAAAAAAAATTTAATTGAAGGATAATTGCTTTACAGAATTTTGTGGTTTTCTGTCACACATCAGCCATAGGTACACCCATGTCCCCTTCCTCCTGAACCTCCTTCCCATCTCCCTTCCCACCCCTCCCTTCAGCCTGTCACAGAGTCCCTGTTTGACTTCCCTGAGTCACACAGCTAATTCTTATTGGCTATCTATTTTACATATGGTATTGTAAGTTTCCATATTACTCTCTCCATACATCTCATCTTCCCCCTCCTCCCCTCTCCCCATATCCATAGGTCTGCTCTCTATGTCTGTTTCTCCACTGATGCCCTGAAAATAAATTCATCGGTACCATCTTTTTGAGTCCATATATATGTGTGTGTGTGTCAGTATATGATGTTTATATTTCTTTTTCTGACTTACGTCACTCTGTATAATAGGCTCTAAGTTCATCCATCTCATTAGAACTAACTCATGTGCATCATTCCTTTTTATGGCTGAGCAGTATTCCATTGTATATATGTACCACAGCTTCTTTATCCATTCATCTGTTGATGGACATCTAGGCTGGCAAGCGATTTTTAATTTCATGGCTGCAGACATTGTCTGCAGTGATTTTGGAGCCCAATAAAATAAAACCTGTCACTACTTCCACTTTTTCCCCATCTGTTTGCCATGAAGTGATGGGACAAATGCTATGATCTTAGTCTTTTGAGTGTTGAGTTTTAAGACAGTATTTTCATTCTCCTCTTTTACTCCATCAACAAACTCTTTAGTTCCTCTTCATTTTCTGCAATTAGAGTGATATGATATGCATATCTGAGATTGTTGATATTTCTCCTGGTAATCTTGATTCCAGTTTGTGATTCACCCAGCCCAACATTTTGCATGATGTACTCTGTATAGAAATTAAATAAGCAGGGTAACAATATACAGACTTGATGTACTCCTTTCCCAATTTTGAACCAGTCTGTTGTTCCATGTCTGGGTCTAACTGTTGCTTCTTGACTTGCATACAGGTTTCTCAGAAGACTGGTAAGGCGATCTGGTATTCCCATCTCATTGAGAATTTTCCATAGTTTGTTGTGATCCACATAGTCAAACGCTTTAGCATAGTCAATGAAGCAGAAGTGGATGGTTTTCTGGAATCCCTTTGATTTCTCAAGATTCAATGAATGTTGACCATTTGATTTCTTGTTCCTCTGCCTTTTCTAAACCAGCTGGTACATCTGGAAGTTCTCAGTTCACCTACGGCTGAAACCTAGCTTGAAGAATTTTGAGCATAACCTTACTAGCATGCGAAATGAGCAAAATTTTATAGTAGTTTGGACATTCTTTGGCATTGCCTTTCATTGGAATTAGAATGAAAGCTGACCTTTTCGAATCCTGTGGTGACTGCCGAGTTTTCCATATTTGCTGACATATTGAGTGCAGCACTTTAACAGCACCATCTTTTAGGATTTGAGATAGCTCAGCTGGAATTCCATCATCTCCACCTTAGATGCAGGGGATCTTAAGTTGGCTGAAACCATCTCTTTCCTCAAGGAATAGTAGGAAAGATAAGATAAACATTAAGAATTAATTAAAATGCAAACTATAGTGTCATAAATATCATGAGAGAGATTAGAAATGTGCCCTGAGTATTCATAAGAGGGAAGATAATTTATATTTGGTGGGGGAGCTGTGGGAAAAAGAGCTCAAGGAAAGATTCATGAGAGGAGTGACATTTAAGCTTGCTTTGCAGTATTGGTGTGGGATTCTGACAAGTAAAGATGTGTGATGGGAAAAAGACAGCCAGGGCAGGAGCTCAAATGAGTATTTGAAATGAATGACTTGAAGGGGGTTTGAGTTATTTCCTTACCTCTGAGATAAGAAAATACCTTTCACAAATTGCTGTGAGAGGAACTCTTTCTCAAAACAGTAGAGGAGGAGAGCTGAGCAATGGAA
Source organism: Oryx dammah (assembly GCF_014754425.2). NCBI lineage: Eukaryota > Metazoa > Chordata > Mammalia > Artiodactyla > Bovidae > Oryx > Oryx dammah. The sequence continues at coordinate 86,091,553 of NW_024070213.1, read as the reverse complement.
GAATCTGGACCCCTTGGGCCTTGTTTTTGGGACTCGATTTCATTACTGCTACTTCTTGTTTGATCATTAAGGAGGATGTTTGCAGAACTTGGCAATCCTATGGACTGTACAGTCCATGGGCTTCTCCAGGCCAGAATACTGGAGTGGGTAGTCTTTCCCTTCTCCAGGGGATCTTCCCAACCCAGGGATCAAACCCAGGTCTCCCGCATTGCTGACTGATCCTTTACCAGAGAGCCGGCGCACTAAGCGTGGCCGAGAGGAGCTACCCACGTCCGAGGTCAGGGGCAGCAGCCTAGAGTGCCAGGCTGCGACGGCGCAGGAACGGCCGAGAGGAGCTACCCTGTGTCCGAGGTCAGGGGCAGCGGCCGGGAGGAGACACCCCGCGGCCGAGGTCAGAGGCGACGGCCAAGAGGAGCTACCCCGTGTCCGAGGCCAGTGGCGGCCGGGAGGAGACACCCCGCGTCCGAGGTCAGGGGCGGCCGGGAAAAGCCACCTTGCACCCGAGGCCAGGGGCGGTGACCCCGAGGAGCCACCCTGAGCCCAAGGTCAGGGGCGGCAGCTGGAAGGAGCCACCCACGCCTGAGGCCAGGGCCTGCAGCTGGGAGGAGCAACCCGAGGAGCAGTGGCTGGGCAGACACAGGAGGGCCTAGAGGAGCTATCCCACGTTGAAGGTCAGGAACGGTGGCAAGGAGATACCCCTCATCCAAGGTAAGGAGCAGCGGCTGTGCTTTGCTGGAGCAGCCGTGAAGAGATACCCCCAGGTCCAAGGTAAGAGAAACGCAATAAGATGGTAGGTGTTGCAAGAGGGCATCAGAGGGCAGACACACTGGAACCATACTCACAGAAAACTAGTCAATCTAATCACACTAGGACCACAGCCTTGTCTAACTCAATGAAACCAAGCCATGCCTGTGGGGCAACCCAAGACGGGCGGGTCGTGGTGGAGAGGTCTGACACAATGTGGTCCACTGGAGAAGGGAATGGCAAGCCACTTTAGTATTCTTGCCTTGAGAATCCCATGAACAGTAGGAAAAGGCAAAATGATAGGATACCAAAAGAGGAACTCCCCAGGTCATTAGGTGCTCAATATGCTACTGGAGATCAGTAGAGAAATAACTCCAGAAAGAATGAAGGGATGGAGCCAAAGCAAAAACAATACCCAGTTGTGGATGTGACTGGTGATAGAAGCAAGGTCTGATGCTGTAAAGAGCAATATTGCATAGGAACCTGGAATGTCAGGTCCATGAATCAAGGCAAATTGGAAATGGTCCAACAAGAGATGGCAAGGGTGAACGTTGACATTCTAGGAATCAGCGAACTAAAATGGACTGGAATGGGTGAATTTAACTCAGATGACCATTATATCTACTACTGCAGGCAGGAATCCCTCAGAAGAAATGGAGTAGCCATCATGGTCAACTTAAGAGTCCAAAATGCAGTACTTGGATGCAATCTCAAACATGACAGAATGATCTCTGTTTGTCTCCAAGGCAAACCATTCAATATCACAGTTATCCAAGTCTATGCCCCAACCAGTAATGCTGAAGAAGCTGAATTTGAATGGTTCTATGAAGACCTACAAGACCTTTTAGAACTAACACCCAAAAAAGATGTCCTTTTCATTATAGGGGACTGGAATGCAAAAGTAGGAAGTCAAGAAACACCTGGAGTAACAGGCAAATTTGGCCTTGGAATGCAAAATGAAGCAGGGCAAAGACTAATAGAGTTTTGCCAAGAAAATGCACTGGTCATAGCAAACACCCTCTTCCAACAACACAAGAGAAGACTCTACACATGGACATCACCAGATGGTCAACACTGAAATCAGATTGATTATATTCTATGCGGCCAAAGATGGAGAAGCTCTATACAGTCAACAAAAACAAGACCGGGAGCTGACTGTGGCTCAGATCATGAACTCCTTATTACCAAATTCAGACTTAAATTGAAGAAAGTAGGGAAAACCACTAGACCATTCAGGTATGACCCAAATCAAATCCCTTATGATTATACAGTGGAAGTGAGAAATAGATTTAAGGGCCTAGACCTGATAGATAGAGTGCCTGATGAACTATGGATGGAGGTTCGTGACATTGTGCAGGAGACAGGGATCAAGACCATCCCCATGGAAAACAAATGCAAAAAAGCAAAATGGCTGTCTGGGGAGGCCTTACAAATAGCTGTGAAAAGAAGAGAGGCAAAAAGCAAAGGAGAAAAGGAAAGATATAGGCATCTAAATGCAGAGTTCCAAAGAATAGCAAGAAGAGATAAGAAAGCCTTCTTCAGAGATCAATGCAAAGAAATAGAGGAAAACAACAGAATGGGAAAGACTAGAGATCTCTTCAAGAAAATTAGAGATACCAAGGGAACATTTCATGCAAAGATGGGCTCGATAAAGGACAGAAATGGTATGGACCTAACAGAAGCAGAAGATATTAAGAAGAGGTGGCAAGAATACATGGAAGAACTGTACAAAAAAGATCTCCACAACCCAGATAGTCATGATGATGTGATCACTAATCTAGAGCCAGACATCTTGGAATGTGAAGTCAAGTGGGCCTTAGAAAGCATCACTATGAACAAAGCTAGTGGGGGTGATGGAATTCCAATTGAGCTGTTAAATCCTGAAAGATGATGCTGTGAAAGTGCTGCACTCAATATGCCAGCAAATTTGGAAAACTCAACCGTGGCCACAGGACTGGAAAAGGTCAGTTTTCATTCCAATTCCAAAGAAAGGCAATGCCAAAGAATGCTCAAACTACCGCACAATTGCACTCATCTCACATGCTAGTAAAGTAATGCTCAAAATTCTCCAAGCCAGGCTTCAGCAATACGTGAACTGTGAACTCTCTGATGTTCAAGCTGGTTTTAGAAAAGGCAGAGGAACCAGAGATCAAATTGCCAACATCCGCTGGATCATGGAAAAAGCAAGAGAGTTCCAGAAACACATCTATTTCTGCTTTATTGACTATGCCAAAGCCTTTGACTGTGTGGATCACAATAAACTGTGGAAAATTCAGAAAGAGATGGGCATACCAGACCAGCTCACCTGCCTCTTGAGAAATCTGTATGCAGGTCAGGAAGCAACAGTTAGAACTGGACATGGAACAACAGACTGATTCCAAATCGGAAAAGGAGTACGTCAAGGCTGTATATTGTCACCCTGCTTATTTAACTTCTATGCAGAGTACATCATGAGAAACGCTGGACTGGAAGAAACACAAGCTGGAATCAAGATTGCCGGGAGAAATATCAATCACCTCAGATATGCAGATGATACCACCCTTATGGCAGAAAGTGAAGAGGAACTAAAAAGCCTCTTGATGAAAGTGAAAGAGGAGAGTGAAAAAGTTGGCCTAAAGCTCAACATTCAGAAAACGAAGATCATGGCATCCAGTCCCATCACTTCATGGGAAATAGATGGGGAAACAGTGGAAACACTGTCAGGCTTTATTTTTTTGGGGCTCCAAAATCACTGCAGATGGTGATTGCAGCCATGAAATTAAAAGACGCTTACTTCTTGGAAGAAAATTTATGACCAACCTAGATAGCATATTGAAAAGCAGAGACATTACTTTGCCGACTAAGGTCCGTCTAGTCAAGGCTATGGTTTTTCCTGTGGTCATGTATGGATGTGAGAGTTGGACTGTGAAGAAAGCTGAGCGCCGAAGAATTGATGCTTTTGAACTGTGGTGTTGGAGAAGACTCTTTAGACTCCCTTGGATTGCAAGGAGATCCAACCAGTCCATTCTGAAGGAGATCAGCCCTGGGATTTCTTTGGAAGGAATGATGCTAAAGCTGAAACTTCAGTACTTTGGCCACCTCATGCGAAGAGTTGACTCATTGGAAAAGACTCTGATGCTGGGAGGGATTGGGGGCAGGAGGAGAAGGGGACGACAGAGGATGAGATGGCTGGATGGCATTACGGACTCGATCGACGTGAGTCTGAGTGAACTCTGGGAGATGGTGATGAACAGGGAGGCCTGGCGTGCTGCGATTCATGGGGTCGCAAAGAGTCGGACATGACTGAGCGACTGAACTGAACTGAACTGAACTTGCAGAACTTTATTCTAATTTGATTATGAGAAATGTGAAAGAAGAGTAATCAGGAGATTTGAGTCCTAAATCTGTTTCTGCTTCTCATTGGTGGTCCAAAGTTGGGCAAGTCATCTCTGCCTCTATGGCTCAATTTCCTCATTATTAAATGAAAGTTTTGTTCTAGTGATTTTTCTGAGATCTCTTCCTGCTTTGAGATTCCAAAGCAAGTATTCCAAAGCTTCCGTTTAAATCACTCATTTCTGTATTAGCCAAGTTATATTTTCTAATTTCCTCTTCTTACCCTATATACCCACTGGAGTTTTTGGTGTTTAGACCATATTCCTCTTGTCTCAGAGCCCAGCAGCTCCCTAATGAAGGCCCCATAGCCTGTTTAGGGACATATAGGGCTGGGAAAATGGTGGGCAGGACATCCCTGTCCTATGCTTAATGACAACTAAGTCTCAAGAAATAACTTGGTGTTCATCCTATGATTTTAGTCTGAATTTGAACATAATGGAACACATCTCCCAGAGGGTACTGTATACATTTCCCTCCCTAATCATGGGGTAAAAGACTCTCCTCCAGGTCTACAGGGTTGTAGGAATAATCCCTGTATGTGGTTGGGTTGTATGTGAAGACAGGATTGAATGGCCCTTCCTCCCACTGATCTCACACATCTACTTAACTTTGCCTCAGTTTCAGCCTCAAGAAGGGATATGCTCTGGAAAATGTAAAGCTAAGCTTCTCCAAATGGTCAGAGCAGAAATGGAGCTGAAGCTGGGACGGTTTTGCTCGGCTGTACATCCTTGGCCTTTATCTACAGAGAAATATCTTCATCTTGGAAATTTCCCCTGGGAGTGTACTACATATGAGGCCATGATTTTCAGAGGGCTTTGCTGAAGGAACTGACACCTGAAGAGGGGATCTTAGCCTGAGGGTCAAAGGATCAAGAACAGATAGCATTCAGGGAGCTGGCATGGAAATGGTCTTGGCTGATGTTGACCTGTCAGTATCTGGATGGAACAGTTGCTGTTGTCTTTCTGAGAACACTCTTTGGAGCTGAAGGGGAGATGGGGTGGAAGCTGAACATTTGTTCTGCTTTCTCCAATTACTTCTCCTTCCTTTAGGCCTGAAAGAGGTCTTGAACCAGTCAAGGATATGAAGTGGTCCAGGCTCAGGTGGGTGGTGGAGAGATTCAAGTCAGGGCTTCTCACAGTGCACAGGTTTCAGCGAGCTTTCGGGAGGAATACCCAGGATGATGTCTCAAAATATGGACTCTTTTTCTTCCTTTCTATCCCGATCTCTCCTCCATGCTACTTTCCTCTGACATCTGTGAAGAAGGAATTCATAGGGCCTGGACTCCATCTTAGGCCTGTTCATGCTGATTGTGTTCGGCCACCTTTCCAATGGACTCTGAACTCTGTGTTTAGTGCCTATGAAAACAACAACAGAAGGATAAGACCCCCTCCAGACAGGGGAACCTTGAAGATTGTATCTAGGTTACTCATCGCCTAAGAGAAAACATACACTAATCACCCCTTTCTCCAGACAGGCCATAAATTTTTCTGTCTCTATCAGAGTGTAACCTTGGGTTTATTGATTATTGGCTAATTGTTTGACTGTTTGAACGCATTAGCACAGCACGTGAATATTGGGGTTATTGGGATTGTATTTTCCTTGGTTTATGTAAGCCTCAAGGAATTTGGAGTGGTGGGTTCAGACACGTACCCATGGGGTATAAAAGATTTTCACAAATGCTGGTTGGGGTTCTTGGCTAAGAAGAGACTCTGCCTTGGGCCCGCAGGTGTAATAAACTGCACTCCACTATCTGCATTGTCCTTCTGAGTGAGTTTGTTTCCCAGAATGCGTGGCTACAACATCTGTATTGTTGTGAAGCCAGCAATTTTACTAAACAAAATTAAATGTTTCTTTTCAGATGTTCCTTCTCTCTTATTCATTTTTTTTTTTTTTGCACACTAATTGTTAGCCAATTAAGTGACAGGACCTATTAGACACTGGGAATATGGAAGGCTTAGACATGGTTTTGCTCTCAAGACTTACACTTCATTTTAAAATTTTATTTATTTATTTAGGTAAATTTTTTTATTTTAATAACTTCAACTTCAATGTACATTAAATTTCTGGATATTAGTTCTTTGTTTAAAATGAATGTGATGAGACAGAACTCTGTAAGACCTTTTATGCTGTGTGTTTCGGTCTGATTGCTAAATATCACACCTCTGTCTGCTATATTCCAAGGCTTACAGGCTTGGAATATAGGCTTGGAATATAGGCTTGGAATATAGTCTTACAGTCCCTTCTATATCCTAAGATCATACGAGAGAAAGGACTCCTCAGACTGATCCACCATTCATTCCTTCATTCACTCCATAATTAACAAATAGTTATTGAGGATTTATTGTTTTCTATGTTCTACTTTCAGTTCAGTTCACTTCAGTCACTCAGTTGTGTCCAACTCTTTGCGACCCCATGAACCGCAGCACGCCAGGCCTCTGTGTCCATCACCAACTCCTGGAGTTTACCCAAACTCATGTCCATTGAGTTGGTGATGCCATCTAACCATCTCATCCTCTGTCATCCCCTTCTTCTCCTGCCTTCAATCTTTCCCAACATCAGGGTCTTTTCAAATGAGTCAGCTTTTTGCATCAGGTGACCAAAATATTGAGTTTCATCTTCAACATCAGTCCTTCCAGTGAATACCCAGGACTGATCTTCTTTAGGATGGATCTCCTTGCAGTCCATGGGACTCTCAAGCGTCTTCTTCAACACCACAGTTCAAAAGCATAAATTCTTCTGTGCTCAGCTTTCTTTATGATCCAACTCTCACATTCATACATGTGAATACATACATACATACTGGAAAACCCATAGCCTTGACTAGACGGACATTTGTTGACAAAGTAATGTCTCTGCTTTTTAATATGCTGTCTAGGTTGGTCATAACTTTCCTTCCAAGGAGTAAGTGTCTTTTAATTTCATGGCTGCAATAACTATCTGCAGTGATTTTGGGGCCCAAAAAAGTAAAAGCAGCCACTGTTTCCACTGTTTCCCTATCTACTTGCCTTGAAGTGATGGGACTGGATGCCATGATCTTAGTTTTCTGAATTTTGAGCTTTAAGCCAACTTTTTCACTCTCCTCTTTCACTTTCATCAAGAGGCTCCTTAGTTCTTCTTCACTTTCTGCCATAAGGGTGGTATCATCTGCATATCTGAGGTTATTGATATTTCTCCCAGCAATCTTGATTCCAGCTTGTGCTTCTTCCAGCCCAGTGTTTCACATGATGTACTCTGCATATAAGTTAAATAAGCAGGGTGACAATATACAGCCTTGACGTACTTCTTTTCCTATTTGGAACCAGTCTGTTTTTCCATGTCCAGTTCTAACTGTTGCTTCCTGACTTGCATACAGGTTTCTCAAGAGGCAGGTCAGGTGGTCTGGTATTCGCATCTCTTTCAGAATTTTCCCTAGTTTATTGTGATCCATGCAGTCAAAGGCTTTGGCTTAGTCAATAAAGCAGAAATAGATATTTTTCTAGAACTCTCTTGCTTTTTCAATGATCCAGCGGATGTTGGCAATTTGATCTCTGGTTCCTCTGCCTTTTCTGAAACCAAGTTTCTCTGGAGCTATAGGTTTTGCCAGGGAGTTTTCGATGTGGGAACAAAGGTGGAGCTGGCTCTCAGTACTATGATGGAATTCTCCCAAAATCAAGTGGTAAAATTTCTAGTGGTTAGATTTCCACTTTGTGTATAGACAAAGTAAAGGAGTTAGGGCGAGGCAAAAGGGAGGGGCTGACCAGGCAGGAAATGAGAGGGAAAAGCAATAGCTGTGGAAAAGGCTGGGAATCTGTGAAGATATTCTTTACTCTCCCAACCCCCAGTTTTATGGAGAGATAATTGACATACATTACTGTGTAAGTCTGTATAGTTTCAAGGCATATAGCATGATGTTCTGATATACATATATAAATGGATATTACAATAGGTTCAGTTAATATCCATCATCACAAAACTCCAAACTGGGAAAACTTGAAGATTCCCTCTGATGGAGAAAATTTTCACACGTTGAGTTTTGGGGAAATCATTTGGACTAATACATTGTACAGCCTGAATTTTATGTTGTGAGCCTATCAGCCATACACAGCATATCTGCTTCAATCATTAAGGTAAAGAAAGAATGTCTGTTATGAAGACAGGGATAAAAATCTCCCTCCTTATGACATCCATATTAACATTTCCTGAAAGATAAGGTTCCATTTCCAGACATGACCATCGTGCTGTCTTACTCTATATTTATTAAACTTCTGTGTTTTGGAAACTTGAAGGAATATACCCCTGCCACATTTGATGTATGTTCTGTGCTCTGATAAGTTATATTACTATTAAAAAAAAAAAGATTCAACTGAGCAGTTTCCCAGAGTTATCTGAGAAGCTGTCTCCTGGGCTACAGTCCTCAGCAGAACTCAGATATAACTCTTTTCTATTCCTAAAAAGTTCATCATGTCCAAAAAAATAAACATATAAAAAACAGAAAAGCAAAAGCAAAAAAACAGACAAAATTTTTTTCCTTGTGATGAGTAGTCTTAGGATTTACTCTCTTAACATATTTCCTATGTACCATACAGCACTGTTAATTAGTCATTATGTTGTACATTACATCCCTAGTACTTACCTTACACTGAAAATTTGGACCTTTTTATCACCTTCCTCCAATTCCATTTCTTCCTACTTTCCACTCCTGACAACTACATGTTTGTTTGCTATGAGTCTGGTTTTTCCCTAGGTTCTGCATGTGAGATCATATAGTGTTTGTGTTTCTTTGACTTATTTCACTGAGTATAATGTCTTCAGTGTCCATCCATGTTGTCACAAATGGTAGAATTTCCTCATTTTTATGGCTGGGTAATATTCAGTTGCTTTTCCATGCTTTCTTTATCCATTCACCCATTAAGAAAACTTAGATTCTTTCCCATATATTGACTATTATAAATAATGCTGCTATGAACACGGGTGTGTAGATATATTTTTAAGTTAGTATTTTCATATCCTTTGAATATATTCCCAGAAGTGGAATTTCTGGGACATAGAGTGGTTCTATTTTTGTTTTTTGAGAATTCCTCTGTATGGTTTTTGAGAAGATTTTCCTGTGTGGTGACTGGGTCATCTGTGGAGGAGTGCCATCAGTTCTGTGGAGGTTTCCCCATCTTGCTTGACTGGATGAAGGCACAAGGGTCAGAGGAACTAAGGCTTCTGTTGTGGAGAAGAATTCATGCTGAGATAGCTTAAAAGTGAAACTCTCTATACGTCCTCTTCCTTCTCTTGACTTTTTCTTTGATTACACGGAGGCAGTAGAGCCTGGGTTAGAAGGTAAGCCTGGGTTTCCTGGTCAGCATCCTCCTAAGAGCTGCCTTCACCTCCTGGTTCTTCAGACTGTAGATAAGGGGGTTCAGTAGCGGGGTCACCACACTGTACTGCATGGATAGCACTTGCTCCAGGGCTGAGCCAGAAGCTGGAGTCATGTACCTTGAAGGGAATTGCACAAAGGACAGAAATGAGCTCAGGACAGTGGCCACAATGCCATTGCCAGCTACAGTCCATCCCATCCCATCCCAGACTGGCCAAGAGGGTCCTCAGAGCTGAGTCAATTATCATTGGTAAAAGCATCTAGAAATGGTTGTATTATTATTGAGAAGTCAGCCATTGCTGCCTTCAAATGCCTCCATACATGAGTGATATTATGCAAAATGTTAGAGGAGTTTCCAAAGAAAAAGGAAGTTCTTCAACATATCAACTGGTACAGGTTAGACTAGAACTAAAGAAAATTTCAGGCATTTCTGTAGCGCTTCACAGTTTTCAAAGTGACTTTCCTTAATAGTTATGATGATAATGTGAGGATTTTTTCCCCTCTTCTTTTCCCTATATATGCATGTTCTAATCTTGTGATGATTGTTCCTTACAAAACTAAATGCTAGTCCAATAATGCTATCATTTTTCCTAACATTTATGACTCTGAGAAATATCCCCAAATCACAGCACATTATTTTTCTAATGCTTAGTGGAACAATCATTTGTCCTTTTAAGCACGTTTGTCTTTGGCTTAGAAAATAATCCAAGCTGTATAAATAAAATGAAAGATAAATATGTGTTCAGCATGAGATATGAATACAAAATAGTAATATTAAAATTTTTAGTGTATCTTAAGTGTCACAAGGAGTATTTCCCAAAGAAGCATTAAAATTGTTTTTTTTTTTTTTGCAATTGTGCCATTTTCATTGGAATGTTCTTTGTGGGTTTTGCATGCTTAATTAAAAAAGATAGTCATTTTTTTCTCATTTTTTATCTTTTAGTTTATTCCTCCAAACATTTCTGTGAAGTGGGTGGGAGTAATTTTATTATACCTTTATGGCAAATGAGGAAACTGAGACAAAGAAATCTGGAGAGATTTGCTCTCAGGCTCAAGTGAACTCTTCTAGATCATTCCTTATCCATTCCCACTCCTGACTTCTCTCCAAGTAACAACCAGATGAAGAAAGTTTGGAGTAACTTGTGCAAATCCATTTCCAGTTCACTTGAAAAGAGCACAGGCCATTGGTTACTTTGTTTCCTGGGAATAAGGATTCATCAACTACAGCTGTTTATGCTTAAGAGAAACTTGGTAGAAAAGGGGTTGAGGTTTCAAGTCGGTGAAACATGGTTTATATTTTGCTTTGATTCCTAGCTTATTCCGGCAACTTTGATAAAGTACCTGGTTACTTCTGAAACTCAGGTTTCTAATTGGAAAATGAGGTTAATAATATTTCTTTTGTGATGTAATACATATTAAAATTGAGCTTAACTATGTAAAAATTCAACTCCCAGAAAGAAAATGGATATTTTATAATTCACACATCTAGTCCACAAAAGAGCCATAAATAGGACCCAGGAACTTCTGAATTCCAGTACAACTGTTTTCCTGCTACTTTGCAATGTTTTGTTCTGTAGTTCAAGGTTACGTTAGAGTGAAAAATATCCTGCATTTACATTCTGGAGGTGTAACAATGACATACCTGAAAATTCCTGAACCATAAAAGATGGTGACCACAAGAACGTGAGATGAGCAGGTAGAGAAGATCTTGTTCTGACCTGAGGCAGAGTCGATCCCCAAGGCTGTCATGATGATATGAGTGTAAGAAACCAGCACTAGGACAAAGGTGCCAAGGCCCAGGACCACCATGGTGGTCAGGATGGAGGCAACGCTCATGTAGGGGTCAGAACAGGCCAACAGGAGCACTGGAGGAAACTCGCAGGCAAAACTGCGGATGAGGCTGGGGCCACAGAAGTGCTGCTGAGCCAGGAGGATGGTGTTAAGCAGGCCAGTCCCCATTCCTATGGCCCAGGAGGCTCCCACCAGGCCAATACATATCTTCTTGTTCATAGTCACCACATATGACAGCGGGTGGCACACAGCCTGGTACCGGTCATAGGCCATGACTGAAAGGAGGCAGGTTTCAGTGCCCCCTGAAAATATGACCAAGGAGATCTGAGTGAAACACTCTAGGAGGGATATAGTTTTCTGCTTGGAAAGCAGGTTCTCTAGGAGCTTAGGCACAATGACTGAGGCATAGAAAGCATCCAGGAAGGAGAGGTGACTGAGGAAGAAGTACATGGGGGTGTGCAGGTGGGAATCAGTCCTGATCACCAGCAGCATCAGCAGGTTCACTGTGAGGATCAGGAGGTAAATCACCAGGAATGTTACAAAGAGTACTACCTGGATCTGAGGGTTGTTGGATAGTCCTTGCAGAATAAAGAAAGTGACTGTGGTTGTATTGCCAACTTCCATGGAGCATTAGAGATTTCCTTCAGAGGGATAAGAACAGAAAAGAATGCTCCAGTGTGCTATGAGTCTCAGAGCATGGCTGAGAATGAGGTGTTATGAATAAAGCTTTAGGACTGACCAAAGACAGTTTGTGTATCAGAGGTAACCTAGCCATGTCAGACCTCATCAACCCTTTCCAGCTCAGGGCAATAATCTATTGGATAAGGTGGAAAAGGTGAGAAGGAAGAGTGTAGAGAATCAAACCTAGAAAGGAAGGAGAAGAGAAAAGACATTTTTCAGACTGAAGAAGGAAATGAAGGGAGTGGAAATAGTCTCCAGAGCACTGAGAAGTGCTGTTCTCCAGTTACAAAAGCAACAGAGTTCAAACCACAGGAAGCCTCACAGGCATAGTGAGTAAGCAATAAAGCTTTTGGCCAACCATCTGACTGATAGTCCATGATGTATGTTGAATGATTAATAGAAGTATTGTGACAGTTGATGGCACAGGACCTTTCTCGCTCACTGTAAGTTCATGAATAAGTCATTTGCACTTCTTATTTAAAAAAAAATCTTGGAAAACTTTAGATGGTTTCTAAAGTCCATACCATCTTAGAAATTCTGAAGAATGTAGATGAACTTCCCTAAGGGGCCAATGGCTGAGACGCTGCACTCCCAATGCAGACAGCCAAGATTCAAACCTTGGTCAGGTAACTAGATCCCACATGCCTCAACTAAGGGTTCTCATACCACAACTAAAAGTCCCCCATACCACAAAACGAAGATTGAAGATCTTGAGTGTCACAACTAAGACTCAGTGCAGCCAAATAAATAAATAAAAATGAACAAATATTTACAAAAAACAGATTGGAGACAATCTTCCTTGGATATCTCTGGTACTAAATGGAAATTTCTCCCCTTCTGTGTCAACCCATACAGAAGTGGCACAGTCATAGTCTGGTTTCATGGGAGCCAGGCATGAGGAAGCCCTCAAATTGGAGGTGAGGGCTGTGCACGTTAGTTATTCCAACAGTTCCCCATTCCAGGATTTCTGTGAATTTATAATGTTCACTGTTTGCATTGTAATCTCAGGACTTAACGCTAGAGTCTATGAAAACTATGAATTCTCTGAGTTGGTACCAGAGGATTTGGATAAAGCCAAGTCAAATTTGAACCACCTTCTGTGCATGAGAGAGACAGTAATGTGATAGTAAAAAAAAAAGAGCAGAGAAAAAAAGAGTCCCTAGAATACCTGCTAAGATGGACAGTGAGAGGGTTTAGTCCAGGCCACAGGAACACCAAGTGATGGCCTCTCTCCCCTTGAAGGCTAACTCAAGAGGATGATGAGTGAGGATCTAGTTACTATTTGTGGCTTGTAAACTCACAAGTTCCCAGATTGGATAGTTTTAGGAGAAGATGTAGCTGAATGAGAAGGATATTTTTCTTCACCTGGGTTCCTTACGCTAACAAGAGATGTTCTCAGTGGAAGATACCTGAATGGCATTCTTTTTAACACTGGAGCAAAGCCACAGATATAAGTAAGGCTTCATGTGATTCTTTCAACTTTCCCTTAGAAGATGCAGAGGTGGGGCTTCTAGAGTAAGGAAATGTTCCTATAGTCCTTCTGTCCAATGGGATGACTTCTGACTCTGCCTCCAGAATAACAATGGCTAGAGGGACTTTATCTCAGCTTTAGACCTTGAGAGTGTCTAAAGAGTCCCTGGAGAGGCCCTTAGGAAGGAGGCTTGCTCTGATCTGAATGAGTTCTCCAGGGCCAGCTATTTATTCCCTGTATTAGTCTTGTTTCAGAGAGTTGCATCATCTAAGAGGTACCCTTGGGTGGCCAATAATTTCTAAAGAAAAAATATAATAGCATTCTAAGGTTTCTTATTTCAAAGCTTGGAATTCCTACCCTTCTTTCCTCCCTCCTTCCATTCTTTCTCATTTTGTTATACTTTAAATAATATTTATGCTTATAAAAATAAAATGATGAAACATTTAAGATGGAAAAAGATGTTGAAGTTATTTTATGCACTTCTATATAGCCAAGAGATCACTGAACAAATTTAAAAAGAAATAGAAATACCTAGAAGCAAATGACAACAAAAACATGATGGCTCAAAACCTCTGGGGTGCAGCAAAACACTTCTAAGAGAGAAGTTGACAGCAATACAATCCTACCTCTAGAAATGAGAAATACATCATATAAGCATCCTAACCTTACACCTGCTGCATCTAGAAAAAGAAGAACAACCCCCCCCCACAGTTAGTAGAAGTAAAGAAATCATAAAAACCAGAGGAGAAATAAATGAAATAGAAATGAAGAAAAAGAAAGCAAAGATCAATAAGACTAAAAGCTAGTTCTTTGAGAAGATAGACAAAATTGATAAACCATTAGCCAGACTCATAAAGAAAAAAAGGGAGAGGACTCAAATCAATAAAATTAGAAATGAAAATGGAGAAGTTATAGCAGACAATGCAGAAATACAAAAGATCCTAAGAGACTACTACCAGCAACTATATGCCAATTAAATGGGCAACCTTAAAGAAACAGACAAATTCTTAGAAAAGTACAACCTTCTGAAATGAACCAGGAAGAAATAGAAAATATGAGCAGACCAATCGCAAGCACTGAAATGGAAACTATGAAAAAAATCTTCCAATACAAAAGCTCAGGGTCAGAAGCTTTCAAAGGTGAATTCTATCAAAAGTTTAGAGAAAAGCTAACACCTATCCTTCTTAAACTCTTTCATTAAATTACAGAGAGAGTAACACTCTCAAACTCATTCTATGAGGCCACCATCACCCTGATATCAAAATCAGACAAAGATACCACAAAAAAAAAAAAAAAAAAGAATTACAGGCCCATATCACTGATGAACTGGATATGGAACAAAGGGACTGGTTCAAAATGGGAAAGGAGTATGCCAAGGCTGTATATTGTCAGCCTGCTTATTTAACTTATATGCAGAGTACATCATGCTAAGTGCCGGGCTGGATGAAGCAGAAACTGGATTCAAGATTGCTGGGAGAAGTATCAAGAACCTCAGATATGCAGATGACACCACCCTAATGGCAGAAAGCAAAGAGGATGGCAAATAGATGGGGAAACAATGGAAACAGTGACAGACTTCATTTTCTTGGGCTCCAAAATCACTGTGGATGGTGACTGCAGTCATGAAATTAAAAGATGCTTGTTCCTTGGAAAAAAACTATGACAAACCAAAATAGTGTATTAAAAATCAGAGACATTACTTTGCCAACAAAGATCTGCCTAGCCAAAGCTGTGGTTTTTCAAGTAGTCATGTACAGATCTGAGAGTTGGACCATAAAGAATGTTGAGGGCCAAACAACTGATGCTTTTGAACTGTGGTGCTGGAGAAGACTCTTGAGAGTCTCTTGGACTACAAGGAGATCAAACCAGTCAATCCTAAAGGAAATCAGTCCTGAACATTCATTGGAAGGACTGATGCTGAAGCTGAAACTCCAATCCTTTGGCCACCTGAGGGGAAGAGCTGACTCATTGGAAAAGACCCTGATGCTGGGAAAGAGTGAAAGCAGGAGGAGAAGGGGGAAACAGAAGATGAGGTGGTTGGATGGTATCACTGACTCAATGATATGAATTTGAGCAAACTCTGGGAGATATTGGAAGACAGGCGTGCTGCAGTTCATGGGGTCACAAAGAGTCAGACATGACTGAGCAACTGAGCAGCAACAATCACTGATGAACACAGATGCAAAAATCCTTAACAAAACACTAATAAACTGAATCCATCAACACATTAAAAGGATTATATGCCATAATCAAGAGGGATTTATGCCAGGGATGCAAGGATTCTTCAATATATGCAAATTAATCAATGTGATATACCATATTAACAAACTGAAAGATAAAAATCATATGATAATCTCAATAACTGCAGAAAAATCTTTGGACAAAATCCAGCACCTATTTATGGTTGCTTCTGTTTTTAAGGCTGAATTATATTACTTTGTGTATATGCCACATTTAGTTTATCCATTTGCTCTTGTGGTTAATGCTACTATGAATATAAGTGTACCTATATCTTTTCTAGTCCCTGCTTTCAGTCCTTTGAGTATATACCCTGATGTGGAATTAATTGATCATACTTTAATTCTAGGTTTAAGTTTTTCAAGAATGGGCATACTATTTTCCACAGTGGCCGAACCATCTTACTTTATTTCTTTTATGGTCAATAATACAGCTGTTTATGGATGTATTCCATTTTGTTTATCCATTTATCCTTTGATGGACATTTGCTTTGTTTCTCCTATTGGCTATTGTGAACAGTGCTGTTATCAATATGTCTGTACATGTTATCATTTCTTTGGGGTATATGTCTAGGAGTGGAGTTGTTGAACAATGTGTTAATTGTATGTTTATAGTCTTAACCTAGGTTACATCTTTTCCATTTTTCCAAATAATGTTTAAAGGTTCCAATTTCTGCACACTGTTGCCAATCTATGTTATTTTTAGATTTCTTGACTTTAACCATTTTAGAGTATGTGAAGGAATTTTTGCATTGCTGTTTTAACTTGCATTTCCATCATGACTAATGTTGTTTGACATGTTTTCATCTACTTGCTGACTATTTGTATGTCTTGTGTGGAGAATGGTCTATTGAAGTCATTTATTCATTTTTAAACTTGGCTTGTTTGTCTTTATGTTGACAAATTGCAAAAGTTCTTGATATACTCTGGATAATGATACATCAGATAAATAATGTGAAAATATTTTCTTAAATACTGTGGGCTATATTTTCACTTTCTGATTTGAACTTTTGATGCAAAAAGGTTTTTAATTTTGAGGAAATCCATTTAATCTTTTTTTTCTTTCATTGCTTGTGCTTTGCTCTCAGATCTAAGAAATCACCACTAATTTCAAGATTTATCCCAGTGTTTCACTGGAGCATTTATACAGTCATTCTTTGGTATCTGTGGAGCATTGGTTCAAAGACATCTGGGCACATCAAAATCCAAGTGTGCTGAAATCTCTTATGTAAAATGGTATAGTGTTTCCGTATAACACAGGCACATCTTCCTATTTGCTTTAAATAATTTCTAGATTACTTATGTCAGCTAGTATAATGTAAATGCTATATAAACATTGTAATTACAATGTAAATGCTATGTAAATATTTGCTTTTTTATTTTTTTAATTAATTTATTTATTTTTAATTTTTACTTTACAATTCTGTATTGGTTTTGGCATAGATTGACATGAATCCAGAGGGAGAGGGAGAGGGTGTGATGATTTGGGAGAATGGCATTGAAACATGTATAATATCATGTAAGAATCGAAATGCCAGTCTATGTCTGATGCAGGATATGACACGCTTGGGGCTGACGCGCGGGGATGACCCAGAGAGATGTTGTGGGGAGGGGGGTGGGAGGGGGGCTCATGTTTGGGAACGCATGTACACCTGTGGTGGATTCATGGTAAATATTTGCTTTTATATGGCAATTCTAGTTTTACTTTTTGAAACATTGTAATTTCTTTTTCCTAATATTTTCAATCTGGAGTAGGTTGAGTCCATAGATGTGGAACCTGTGGATATGGTGTGCTGGTTGTAATTTTACTTCTTAAAGTTCAAGCTTTTTATGTATTTTAAGTTATTTTTTGTGTATGGTAGGAGGAAAGAGTCCACTTTCATGTGGATAGCAAATTGCCCAGCACCATTTTTTAAAAACACGTTTTTCCTGCAATTTAATATTGTTAACTATTGTCTAAAATCAGTTCACCATAGATGGGTGGGTTCATTTCTGGGATCTCCAATCCATTTCATTCATCTGTATGTATGTCTTTATGCCTCATAGTCTCATAGTGTTTTATTTGCTGTTGCTTTGTGCTAACACGTAAAAATGGGAAGTGTGAGCCTCCAGGTTTGATTTTCTTTTTGAGATTGCCTACTCCTGTGACAGTCTTTTTTGGTGTAAAGCACACCTCTCGCTTCATTATCTTGGATTCCACATCAACTGTGGGACTTGATAATACTGAGCAAGAGGCTGTTAGAAAATTTCATCATCACTAAATTCACAGATAGCTTATTGAAGTTCACAGGTAGATATTCTGAGCTCTTTGGGGATCTTGAAATCTACTTGAAGTCTACTTTGGGGATCTTGCCAGTCTACTCTGGCATTTTCAGAGTAATCCAGTTGATGAAGTTGGTAATTCCTCTGGTGATGCCTGAGAAAAGCGAAGGGAGTCCTTACCTAGGGGAGGCATTATTGTATTGGATTTCTCATATAGAAAGACAACAAGCACAAATCTCTAGTTCTGAGAAGGACTAGGGAACAGAGACACTCATTACCTTTCTGGGTAATACTTAGCTCTCTCATTTCCCACCCCCTGTAACTCCTGCCAGAGTTCCTGGATGATGACATTATGTGTGTCAAGAAGATTCTGGGTAAAGTAGGAATTAACTCCTGGAGAGTCCCCGTTCTATTTTCTACTTTACCTTCCTCTCCTTCTTCTGAGCTCTTTAGTTCTATTACCTTAGCCCTTTTTCTTTATCTCCTGGTATTTTAAGCTAGAATGTAGTCTTCTAAACAAAAATCATCAACCAGACTCAGGTTTCCAATTTTCAAGCCTTATTTACTCCACTTCTGTTTAACAATTTTCCTAACAAGGATTCCCTAATAGAGGGCTGAAACCCAGGATTTCCTTCAGTGGGTCTTGCACATTTAATTTGACTTGTTTAGACCTAAACCCTAAGGCAAGCTCTTTGTACCATGGCCCTACAATTTTCTTGGAGTTAAAAAAAAAATGGTGGTGGCTCAGTGTCTCTTGCCACATGGCCAGGAAAATCTTTTTGGTTTTAATTTTCACCCTCACTCTTCCACTTCAGCTTTCCTGGGACAAAGTTTGATAGAAGTCGAGCTAAGATCCTGTCAGTCAGCTTGCCTTGTCTCCTTTTTGATCAGGTTGGCCCATAAAGCATTCTGTTCTGAGAAGCTGGATCAGCAGCTCTATGAGAAGCTGTGAACACCTGCTGTCTTTGCTGCTTCTGCCTCTTTCTCTTCCTGGAACTCCTCTTCCCTATGGCTACCTTATTTTGCTTCTTTGTACTTTCTTGAAGCTAATTTGTGTCTGAGCCCTGGGCCCTGTAGTGACACCATTGGACATTCAGGGACTATTCTCCAGGGGTATGTTACTGGTGCTCTGACTTTTGATCCTTGCTCAATGCCCCCGATGGCACAGGAATGAATTTAAGCTTATTCTGAAATGTTGGTGGGATTTTCACAGGTAGAGATGTGGAGTGGAAAAAGGACAGGAAGGGCAGGGGCTCCAAGAATCTGAAATGGGTGACTTGAAGGGGGTTGAGGTATTTTCTTACCCCTGAGATAAGAACCTATCCTTCAGAAGCTGCTGTGAGAGGTAGTCTTTCTAGAAACAATAGATGAACCACATCTTCTTTATCCACTCCTCTGCTGATGGACATTTGGTTGCTTCCATGCTGCTGCAGTAAACATTTGGGAGCATGTGTATTTTTGAATTATGGTTTTCTCTGGGTAATACCCAGTAGTGGGATTGTTGGGTCAAACGGTAGTTCTATTTTTAGTTTTTTTTTTTAAACAATTTATTTACTTATTTTAAATGACTCTTTTAGCATTTAATACCACTGAATCAATGTAGAGATGGCACCTTATGTCCAGATCAAACTCTCTAAAAGTCAGTCATGTGGATATTTGGAAACAATAAGAAATGTTGGTATAGATAACTAAATATGGCTACCTCAGTCTGAAAGAAAAGTATGTGAAGCAAAGGTTACCAATAATTCATCAACATCACTAAAACACTGAATACCAGAAATCTGTATTTCACTCTATGGAATGTGAGGATGGTTTGTGTGAGCCATTTCATGCTGATCTGGTTGGCCAGGCTTCCATTTCTCTCCCAGTAATCCATGACTCATTTGAAGAAAAAAATCTCAGATAGTGTATGTGTGCTAAGTCACTTCAGCTGTGTCTAACTCTTTGTAACCCTATGGACTGCAGGGTCCCTCTCTTCCCATGCATTCTAAGATCAAGGAAAATCAGGAGAATGTCTCCTATCCACTTACATCTAATAATTCATACTGCCTTTTCTGGTCTTGGTTGGACTGTAGCCCATCAGGCTCCTCTGTCCATGGGATTCTCCAGGCAAGAATACTGGAGTGGGTTGTCTGTCATATCCTTCTCTAGGGGATCTTCCTGACCCATGGATCGAACCTAGGTCTCTTATATCTCCTGCAGTGGCAGGTGAGTTTGTTACCACTAGTACCACCTGGGAAGCCCTCTCCAAGAGTAGAGTATTGTTTTTTTTTTTTTATTAAAAAATTTTATTTTTACTTTATTTTACTTTACAATACTGTATTGGTTTTGTCATACATTGACATGAATCCGCCACGGGTGTACATGAGTTCCCAATCATGAACCCCCCTCCTACCTCCTACCCCACATCATCTCTCTGGATCATCCCCATGCACCAGCCCCAAGCATCCTGTATCCTGTATCGAACATGGACTGGCAATTCATTTCTTATATGATAGTATACATGTTTCAATGCCATTCTCCCAAATCATCCCACCCTCTCCCTCAGAGTCCAAAAGTCCGTTCTACACATCTGTGTCTCTTTTGCTGTCTCGCGTACAGGGTCATCATTACCATCTTTCTAAATTCCATATATATGTGTTAGTATACTGTACTGGTGTTTTTCTTTCTGGCTTACTTCATTCTGTATAATCAGCTCCAGTTTCATCCACCTCATTAGAACTGATTCAAATGTATTCTTTTTAATGGCTGAGTAATACTCCATTGTGTATATACCACAGCTTTCTTATCCATTCATCTGCTGATGGACATCTAGGTTGTTTCCATGTCCTGGCTATTATAAACAGTGCTGCAATGGACATTGGGGTACATGTGTCTCTTTCAATTCTGGTTTCCTCGGTGTGTATGCCCAGCAGTGGGATTGCTGGGTTGTAAGGCAGTTCTATTTCCAGTTTTTTAAGGAATCTCCACACTGTTCTCCATAGTGGCTGTACTAGTTTGCATTCCCACCAACAGTGTAAGAGGGTTCCCTTTTCTCCACACCCTCTCCAGCATTTATTGCTTGTAGATTTTTGGATCACAGACATTCTGACTGGTGTGAGATTGTACCTCATTGTGGTTTTGATTTGCATTTCTCTAATAACGAGTGATGTTGAGCATCTTTTCATGTGTTTGTTAGCCATCTGTATGTCTTCTTTGGAGAAATGTCTATTTAGTTCTTTGGCCCATTTTTCGATTGAGTCGTTTATTTTTCTAGAATTGAGCTGCAGGAGTTCCTTGTATATTTTTGAGATTAGTTGTTTGTCAGTTGCTTCATTTGCTATTATTTTCTCCCACTCGGAAGGCTGTCTTTTCACTTTGCTTATATTTTCCTTTGTTGTGCAGAAGCTTTTAATTTTAATTAGGTCCCATTTGTTTATTTTTTGCTTTTATTTCCAGAATTCTGGGAGGTGGATCATAGAGGATCCTGCTGTGGTTTGTGTCGGAGAGTGTTTTGCCTATGTTCTCCCCTAGGAGTTTTATAGTTTCTGGTCTTACATTTAGATCTTTAATCCATTTTGAGTTTATCTTTGTGTGCGGTGTTAGAAAGTGATCTAGTTTCATTCTTTTACAAGTGGTTGACCAGTTTTCCCAGCACCACTTGTTAAAGAGATTGTCTTTACTCCATTGTATATTCTTGCCTCCTTTGTCAAAGATAAGGTGTCCATATGTGTGTGGATTTATCTCTGGGCTTTCTATGTTGTTCCATTGATCTATATTTCTGTCTTTGTGCCAATACCATACTGTCTTGATGACTGTGGCTTTGTAGTAGAGCCTGAAGTCAGGCAAGTTGATTCCTCCAGTTCCATTCTTCTTTCTCAAGATTGCTTTGGCTATTCGAGGTTTTTTTTGTATTTCCATACAAATCTTGAAATTATTTGTTCTAGTTCTGTAAAAAATACCGCTGGTAGCTTGATAGGGATTGCATTGAATCTGTAAATTGCTTTGGGTAGTACACTCATTTTCACTATATTGATTCTTCTGATCCATGAACATGGTATATTTCTCCATCTATTAGTGTCCTCTTTGATTTCTTTCATCAGTGTTTTATAGTTTTCTATATATAGGTCTTTAGTTTCTTTAGATAGATATATTCCTAAGTATTTTATTGTTTTCGTTGCAATGGTGAATGGAATTGTTTCCTTAATTTCTTTTTCTACTTTCTCATTATTAGTGTATAGGAATGCAAGGGATTTCTATGTGTTGATTTTATATCCTGCAACTTTACTATATTCATTGATTAGCTCTAATAATTTTCTGGTGGAGTCTTTAGGGTTTTCTATGTAGAGGATCATGTCATCTGCAAACAGTGAGAGTTTTACTTCTTCTTTTCCAATTTGAATTCCTTTTATTTCTTTTTCTGCTCTGATTGCTGTGGCCAAAACTTCCAGAACTATGTTGAATAGTAGCAGTGAAAGTGGGCACCCTTGTCTTGTTCCTGACTTTAGGGGAAATGCTTTCAATTTTTCACCATTGAGGATAATGTTTGCTGTGGGTTTGTCATATATAGCTTTTATTATGTTGAGGTATGTTCCTTCTGGAAGTTTTTTATCATAAATGGATGTTGAATTTTGTCAAAGGCCTTCTCTGCATCTATTGAGATAATCATATGGCTTTTATTTTTCAATTTGTTAATGTGGTGAATTACACTGATTGGTTTGTGGATATTGAAGAATCCTTGCATCCCTGGGATAAAGCCCACTTGGTCATGGTGTATGATCTTTTTAATGTGTTGTTGGATTCTGATTGCTAGAATTTTGTTGAGGATTTTTGCGTCTATGTTCATCAGTGATATTGGCCTGTAGTTTTCTTTTTTTATGGCATCTTTGTCAGGTTTTGGTATTAGGGTGATGGTGGCCTCATAGAATGAGTTTGGAAGTTTCCCTTCCTCTGCAATTTTCTGGAAGAGTTTGAGTAGGATAGGTGTTAACTCTTCTCGAAATTTTTGGTAGAATTCAGCTGTGAAGCCGTCTGGACCTGGGCTTTTGTTTGCTGGAAGATTTCTGATTACAGTTTCAATTTCCGTGCTTGTGATGGGTCTGTTAAGATTTTCTATTTCTTCCTGGTTCAGTTTTGGAAAGTTGTACTTTTCTAAGAATTTGTCCATTTCTTCCACGTTGTCCATTTTATTGGCATATAATTGTTGATAGTAGTCTCTTATGATCCTTTGTATTTCTGTGTTGTCTGTTGTGATCTCTCCATTTTCATTTCTAATTTTATTGATTTGATTTTTCTCTCTTTGTTTCTTGATGAGTCTGGCTAATGGTTTGTCAATTTTATTTATCCTTTCAAAGAAGCAGCTTTTGGCTTTGTTGATTTTTGCTACTGTCTCTTTTGTTTCTTTTGCATTTATTTCTGCCCTAATTTTTAAGATTTCTTTCCTTCTACTAACCTTGGGGTTCTCCATTTCTTCCTTTTCTAGTTGCTTTATGTGTAGAGTTAGGTTATTTATTTGACTTTTTTCTTGTTTCTTGAGGTGTGCCTGTATTGCTATGAACTTTCCTTTTAGCACTGCTTTTATAGTGTCCCACAGGTTTTGGGTTGTTGTGTTTTCATTTTCATTCATTTCTATGCATATTTTGATTTCTTTTTTGATTTCTTCTGTGATTTGTTGGTTATTCAGAAGCGTGTTGTTCAGCCTCCATATGTTGGAATTTTTAATAGTTCTTCTCCTGTAATTGAGATCTAATCTTAATGCGTTATGGTCAGAAAAGATGCTTGGGATGATTTCGATTTTTTTGAATTTATCAAGGTTAGATTTATGGCCCAGGATGTGATCTATCCTGGAGAAGGTTCCGTGCGCACTTGAGAAAAAAGGTGAAATTCATTGTTTTGGGGTGAAATGTCCTATAGATATCTATTAAGTCTAACTGGTCTATTGTATCATTTAAAGTTTGCGTTTCTTTGTTAATTTTCTGTTTAGTTGATCTGTCCATAGGTGTGAGTGGGGTATTAAAGTCTCCCACTATTATTGTGTTATTGTTAATTTCCCCTTTCATACTTGTTAGCATTTGTCTTACTTATTGTAGTGCTCCTGTGCTGGGTGCATATATATTTATAATTGTTATATCTTCTTCTTGGATTGATCCTTTGATCATTATGTAGTGGCCTTCTTTGTCTCTTTTCACAGCCTTTGTTTTAAAGTCTATTTTATCGGATATGAGTATTGCTACTCCTGCTTTCTTTTGGTCTCTATTTGTGTGGAATATCTTTTTCCAGCCCTTCACTTTCAGTCTGTATGTGTCCCTTGTTTTGAGGTGGGTCTCTTGTAGGCAGCATATATAGGGATCTTAGAGTATTGTTAAAAAATTATTTATTGTTTTTGCCTGTGCTGGGTCTTCACTGTGGCACATGAGCTTTCTTTGGCTGTGGCGAGTGGGGATTACTCTTTCGTTTCAGCATGTGGGCTTCTCATTGTGACGGCTTCTTCGTTGCAGAGCACAGGCTCTAGGACACGTGGGCTTCAGTAGTTTCGGCACATGGGCTGAGTTGCCCTGCGGCACCTGGAATCTTCACAGACCAAAGATCCAACCTGTGTCCCTATTGGCACGCCCAACCACTGGACCACCAGGGAAGTCTTATTTTTAGCTTTTTAAGGAACTTCCAGATATTTTTCCATAATGGTTGTATCAGTTTACATTCCCACTAACAGTGTAAAGTTTCCCTTTTCTCCACACCCTCACTAGCTTTATTGATTGTAGATTTTTAGATGATTGCTATTTTGACTGGTGTGAGGTGATATCACATTGCAGTTTTGATTTGCATTTTGCTAATAATTAGTGAGGTTGAGCATCTTTTCTTGCATTTGTTGGCCATCTGTATATCTGTTTTGGAGAAATGTGTATCTAGGTCTTCTGCTCATTTTCTGATTTTTTTTTAAAATTTTGAACTGCATGGGCTGCTTTTATATTTTGGAGATTATACAATGGACTATTACTCAGCCATAAAAAGGAACACAATTTGTTCTTTTGTAGAGACATGGATGTACCTAGTTAGTCCAGAGTGAAGTAAGTCAGAATGAGAAAAACAAATATCATATATTAATGCATATATGTGTAATCTAGAAAAATGGTATCAGTTCAGTTCAGATGCTTGGTCGTGTCTGACTCTTTGTGACCCTATGGACTGCAGAACACCAGGCTTCCCTGTCCATTACCAACTCCCAGAGCTTACTCAAACTCATGTCCATCGTGTTGGTGATGCCATCCAACCATCTCATCCTCTGTCGTCCCCTTCTCCTCCCAACTTCAATCTTTCCCAGCATCAGGGTCTTTTCCAATGAGTCAGTTCTTTGCATCAGGTGGTCAAAGTATTGGAGTTTCAGCTTCAGCATCAGTCCTTCCAACGAATGTTCAGGACTGATTTCCTTTAGGATTGACTAGTTGGATCTCCTTGCAGTCCAAGGGACTTTCAAGTATCTTCTCCAATACCACAGTTCAAAAGCACATTTCTCTGGTGCTCAGCAATGGTATAGATGACCTTATTTACAAAGCAGAAATAAAGACACAATGTACAGAACAAAGGTATGGATACCTAGGGGAAAGGGTGGGAATAATTGGGGGATTGGGATTGACACATACACACTACTGATACTGTGTATAAAATAGACAACTGATGGGAACATACTGTATAATACAGAGAACTCCTCTTGATGCACCTAAAGTGGTATCCTAAATGGGAGGGAAATCTAAAAGGGAAGAAATATATATATGGCTGATTCATTTTGCTGTGCAGCAGAAGCTAAAAGCCTTATAAACAGCTATGTGTGTATGTTAGTCACTCAATCGGGTCTGACTCTTTGCGACCCCATGGACTGTAGCCCACCAGGCTTCTCTATCCATGGAATTCTCCAGGCAAGAATAGTGGAGTGGATTGCATTCCCTTTTACAGAAGAATTTCCCAACCCAGGGATTGAACCCTGGTCTCCTGCCTTGCAGGCAGATTCTTTACTGTTTGAGCTACAGGGAAGCAGCTATACTGCCATAAAAATTAACTGGTATATATATATGACAGCAACTCAGCAATTGAAAAATTTGAACATCTGGGGCCTGTGGTTGGGACCCTGCACTCCATTACTCTTTCTTGCTGCTTTGCTGGCCTTTACGGGGTAGGTTTGCAGAACTTTATTGTAATTTGATCATGAGAAATGTGAAAGAAGGATATTAGGAGATCTAGTCCTAAAGTCTCTTTCTGTGTCACACTGATGGTCCAAATCTGGGCAAATCATCTCTGTCTCTGTGGCTCAATTTTTTCATCATTAAATGAAGGCTTTGGTCCAGTGATTTTTCTGAGATATCATCCTGCTTTG
Source organism: Oryx dammah (assembly GCF_014754425.2). Taxonomy (NCBI): domain Eukaryota; kingdom Metazoa; phylum Chordata; class Mammalia; order Artiodactyla; family Bovidae; genus Oryx; species Oryx dammah. Next base: position 86,065,304 of record NW_024070213.1, on the reverse strand, counting down.
ACAATTCAGCTTGCCAAAATTCCATTCAAGATACCCCATTTCTGTCCTAGCCAAGTTATTTATCCTCTATTTCTCTCTTCCTACACTCTATACCCACTGGTACTTTTGGCATTCAGACCATATTTCTCTTGTCTCAGGGACCAGCAGCTCCCAAATGAAGCCTCCATAGCCTGTTAAAGGACATATAGGCCCTGGCAAGTGGTGGACAAGACAGCCCTTTCCTACTTTTTGAACACAGTGTGACACATCTCCCAGGGATATTGCATGTATTTTCTTTCCTAATTATGAGATAATAGTCTTCCTCAATCTATAGGGTTTTAGGAATAATTCCTGTGTGTTGTGTGTGGGTAGGCAGGATTGAATGGCCATTCCTCCTACTGATCTCATAATCTGTTTATTATTTTGCCTCAGTTACACCCTCAGGAAGGCATATGCTCTGGAAAATGTAAAGCACCAGCTCCACCAAGTGTGCAAAGCAGAAATGCTACTGAACCTGGGACTGTCTTGCTAGCTCCTCAGCCCTGGCCTTCATCTCCAGAGAAACATCCTCATTTTGGAAATTTCACCTGGAGTATGCCACATATGAGGACTTGATTTTCAGATGGCTTTGCTGAAGAAAACTGATAATTGAGAAGAAGATCTTAGCCTGAGGGTCAAAGGATTGAGAACAGATAGAAGTCAGGGAGCTGGCATGGAAGTGGTCTGCTATTGTCTTTCTGAGAACTTTCTTGGAGCTGAATGGGAGATGAGGTGGCAGCTGGGCATTTGTTTTGCTTTCTCCAACTTTTCTTTCCTCTAGGCTTGGAACAGTTCTTAAACGCTTTAGGGATCTGAAGTTGTCTGGACTCAGGTGGGTGATGGAGAGACTTACGACAGGGGGTCAGAGTGCACGTGTTTCAGCAACCTCTTGTGAAGATGACCCTGGATGGTATCCCAAAATAAAGACTGTTTTTCTCTTTTTCTATCCTGATCTCTCCTCCATGCTGCTTTCCTCTGACATCTATATTGTTATGAAGGCAGGAATTTTATTGGACTAAATTAAATGTTTTTTTTTTTTTCATATGTTCCTTCTCTCACTCCCTTCTCTCTCATTTTTTTTTTGTATTCTAATTGAGAGCCTATTAAGTAATAGGAACTACCAGACACTGAGGATACAGTATCTGTAAGATAGGGTTTTACTCTCAAGACTCACATTTTAGAGGAAAATATTCCCTGTTCTTTCCTAGGATCATGCAAGGGAAAGCACTCCTGAGACAGACTGATCATTCATTTCTTTATGCACCCCTTAATAAACAAATAGTTATTTAGGATTTATTATTTGCTATGTTCTACTTTAGGTATTACTAAGAATAATACAGTTGGAAACATACTTATTTTTATTTCATTTCTTTCCAGATTACTCTGGAGCTGTAGATTTTGCCAGACAGTTTTCTGTATGGGAACAAAGGAGGAGCTGGGTCTCAGTACTAAGATAAGAGTCTCCCAGAATGAAGTGGGAAATTTGCTAGTGGTTGGATTTCTGCTTTGTGCATAAACAAAAGTAAAAGATTGAAGGAGAGGCAAAAGAGGAGGGGTTGAAAAGGTAAGAAATGAGAGGAGAGAGATAGTGGAAATGGCTGTTGGAGCTGTGAAGATTTTCTTTACTGTTTTTCCCCCGGTTTTATGAGAGCTGATTGACATATATTAATGTGTAAGTTTAAGGTGCACAGCATGAGAATATACACACACACACACACACACACACACACACACACACACACATATAAATGTGTATTGCAATAGGTTCAGTTAATACCTATCATCTAAAAACTTCTAATTGGGAAAATCTTGAAAGTTAGCTCTGATTGAGAAAATTTCACACATTGAATTTTGGGGAAGTCATTTTGGGTTATACATCGTTCAGCCTGGAGTTTGTTTAAATCTGAAGAGCCTGTCAAACACACACAGCAGGTCTGCTTCAATCATTAAGGTAAAGAATATCTGTTTTGAAGATAAAGATATGACATCTGTGTTTAACTCCCTTGAAGAAAGGTTCCTTTCCTAGACACCAGGGTCCTGCTATCTCATTCTATATCTACTTATCCTGTCTCTTTTGGAAGCTTGAAGGAATATACCCGGATAATGTTTGATGTATGTTCTGTGTTCTGATAAGGTATATGACTATGCTAAAAATCATGCTTCAGTGGAGCAGTTTCTCAGAGTTATCTGAGAGGCTGTCTTCTGGGCTCTAGTCCTCAGTTTGGCTCATATAAAACTCTTCTCTATTCCTCAAAATATTCCATCATCTCATAAATGTATAAGATAAAGAAAAGCAAGAAGAAAAGAAAAAGAAAAAACTTTTCTCCTTGTGATGTTACTAGTTAGGATTTACTTTCTTATCAGATTTTGTATGTCATACAATGCTGTTAACTATAGTCATCATTATTGTACATTACACTTAATATTGACCTTACACTAGAAGTACCTTTTGATTACTTTCCTCCAATTGCCTTTCCTCCTACCCTCCATCTCTGATAACCATATGTCTGACCTTTCTTTCTAAGAGTTTGGTTTTCCCTAGGTTCCGCATGTATGTGAGATCATATTGCATTTGTCTTTATTTGTCTGACATTTCACCTGAGCAAATGCCTTCATGGTCCATGCGTGTCATCACAAATGGTAGAATTTCCTAATTTTTACTGCTGAATAATATTCCATTGCTTTATCTATGCCTTCTTTATCCATTCATCCATTAAGGAAACCTAGGTTCTTTCCATGTGTTGGGTGTTGTAAATAAGGCTGTCATGAACATGGGGGTGCAGATACCTTTCTGAGTTATTGGTTTCATTTCCTTTGAATATATTCCCAGAAACGGAATTGCTGATACATCTGGTGGCTTCATTTTTAGTTTTTTGAAGATCCTTCATGTGTTTATTGAAAAGATTTTCTTGTGTGGTGACTGGGTCCTCTGTGGATGGCTGCCATTGGTTTTGTGGAGGTTTTTCCATTTTGCTTGACTAGGGGAGGGCACAGGGGTCAGAGCAATGAAGGCTTCTGTTTTTTGTGCTGAGATAGCTTTGAGATGAAGGTTTCCTGTCTCCTCTCCTTTCTCATGACTTTTCCTCTCTTTATGAGGATGCAGTAGAGCTTGGCTTAGAAGGTAAGCCTGGGTTTCCTGGCCAACCTCCTCCTAAGAGCTGCCTTCACCTCCTGGTTCTTCAAACTGTAAATAAGCGGGTTCAGTAGTGGGGTCACCACACTGTACTGCATGGATAGCACTTGCTCCAGGGCTGAGCCAGAAGCTGGAGTCATGTACCTTGAAGGGAATTGCACAAAGGAAAAAAATGAGCTCAGGACAATGACCACAGTGCTGTTGGCAGCCAAGGTCCATTCCATCTTTTAGATTCTGCAAAGAGCATCCTCAGGGCTGAGTCAGCTATCACCGGTAGAAGCATCTAGAAATGACTGTATTATCAGTGAGAAGTCTGTCATTTCTGCCTTCAAACACTTCCATACATGAATTATCTTATGCAAAACATTATAGGAGCTACCCTGAGGCAAAAGGAAGTTCTGCAGCATATGAAGTGCTACAGGTTAGAATAGAACTAAAAATAATTTCATGCATTTCTGTTGTACTTCATACATTTCAAAGTGTCTTTTCTTAATAGTTATGATGATGATGAGGATTTTTTTCTCTTTTTTTTTCTCATATACACAACTGTATGTTCCCATCTTGTGATGATAATTCCACTGTTGGACTAGCATATGCAAAACTATATGCTAGTCCAATAATGTCATCATTTTTTCCAAACATTTATGGGGAATTAGCCCAGAATCACAGCACTTTATTTTTACAGTGCTTAGTGGAATAAAATTTTGTCCTTTTTAACATATTTGTCTTTGGCTTAGACAAGAAGCCAAGCTTTATAAATAAAGTGAACTATAAAAATGTATTTAACATGAGATATGATTCCAAAATAGTAAGAATTAAAATTTGGATGTACTTTGTTAAGTATCACAAGGAGTATATCCCAAAGAAGTATTAGAAAAAATTTTTTTTGCAGTTGTTCCATTATCATTGGAACATTCTTTTTTGGGTTTGGTATGCTTGATTAAGAAAGATATTCATCTTACTGTCATTTTTTATCTTTTAATTTCACGCTCCTAACATATCTGTGAAGTAGGTGGGAGAAATCTCCTACCCTCTTGGGAAAATGAGGAAACTGAGGCAAAGAGAGCTCAAGAGATTTGTCCACAGGCCCAGGTGAACTCTCCTAAACCATTCCTTATCCTTTCACACCCTATGACTTCTGTCCAAAAAAAAAAAAAAAAAAAAAAAAGCAGGTGGGAGAAGTTTAGAGCAATTTTTGTAAATCCATCTCCAGTTCACTAGTAGAGAGCATAGGCCGTTAGTTACTCTGTGCCCTGGAAGCAAGGACTCATCAGGTATTGTTGTTTATGTTTGAGAGAAACGTGGTAGAAAAGAGCTTGAGGCGTCAAGTCAGTGAGACTTGGTTTTTATTTTGGCTTCATTCCTAGCTTGTTCTGGAAAGTTTTGTAGGGTACTTGGTTACTCCTAAAAATCAAGTTTTTTTTATCAGAAAATGAGATTAATAATATTTCTGTTTTGCTGTGGCATGATGTATACTAAAATTGAGCTTGATTATGTAAAGTAGCTGTTATATAATAAATGCCTAATAAATAGTTAGGGCAGAAATAAGCTGTGGAGACATCAATTTCCAGTAGGAAAGAGAAATGGCATCTGTTGCAAGGATGATATAATTTATTTATTTTTTGTCTAGTGCTAATAAAAGTCTAGCAAAAGGCTGTATGATTTTCTTTTGATGACTCTGAAATCATAGGTTAATGAAAGTAAGAAAGTCTTTACTTCTTGTATAAACTTATTTTGCAGAGTTAGACAATTGAGGCCTCAGAAAGAAAATGGATTTAAAAAAAAATACTTCATGCATTAGGTCCACAGCTAGAACCTAGGCTTACTGATTCCAGTATAATTCCTTTCCTGCTACTTTACAATGCTCTGTCTACATGGCAAATTTACTTAGTGTGAAAAACACACTGCATTTGTAGGCAAAGTTTTAGCAATGACATACCTGGAAATTCCAGAACCATAAAAGATGATGACCACAAGAAAATGGGATGAGCAGGTAGAGAAGATCTTGTTCCAACCTGTGGCAGAGTTCATTCCCAGGGCTGTCAGGATAATATGGGTGTAAGAACCCACCAATACGACAAAGGTGCCAAGGCCCAGGACCACCATGGTGGTCAGGATGGAGAACACACTAACGTAGGGGTCAGAACAGGGCAACAGGAGTACTGGAGGAAGCTCACAGGCAAAACTGCGGATGAGGTTGGGGCCACAGAAGTGCTGCTGAGCTAGGAGGATGGTGTTAAGCAGGCCAGTCCCCATTCCTATGGCCCAGGAGGCTCCTGCCAGGCCAGCACACACCTTCATGTTCATAGTCACCACATATGACAGCGGGCGGCACACAGCCTGGTACCGGTCATAAGCCATGACTGAAAGGAGGCAAGTTTCAGTGCCCCCAAGAAATATAACAAAGAAGATCTGGATGAAACATTCAAGGAAGGATATAGTCTTCCACTTGGAAAGTAGGTTCTTTAGCAACTTAGGCACAATGACTGAGGCATAGAAAGCATCCAGGAAGGAGAGGTGACTGAGAAAGAAGTACATGGGGGTGTGCAGGTGGGAATCAGTCCTGATCACCAGCAGCATCAGCAGGTTTACTATGAGGATCAGGAGGTAAATCACCAGGAATATTACAAAGAGTACTACCTGAATGTGAGGGTTGTTGGATAGTCCTTGGAGAATAAAGAAAGTGACTGTAGTTGTGTTGCCAGCTTCCATGGAGCACTGGAGTTTCTCTTCAGAAGGACAAGAACAGAAAAGAATGCTCCAATGTGCTATGAATCTCAGAGAATGGCTGGGGATGAGGTGCTATGAATAAGGCTTCAGGGCTGACCCAGGACAGATTGTGTAGCAGAGGCAAACTTGCTATGTCAGACCTCATCAGTCCTGCCCAGTTCAGAGCAATAATCTATTGGCTGCGGTGGAGACGGTGGGAAGGAAGATGTAGAGGCTCAAACCTAGAAAGGAAGGAGAAGAGAAAAGAGATTATTCAGACTGGAGAAGGAAAGGAAGGGAGTTGTAAATAGCCTCCAGAGCACTGAGAAGTGCTTTTCTCCAGTTCCCAAAGTAACTGAATTCAAACCACAGGAAGACTCATTGGCATAGTGAGTAAGCAATAAAGATTTTGGCTGACCTAAGGCCGATAGTCCATGATGCATGTCTGAGTGATTGGCAGAGGTATTGTGACAGCGGATGATGGCACAAAACCATTCTCTGTCTCTGTAAGTTCATGAATCAGTCACTTGGGTTTCTCATTAAAAGAAAATCTGGAAAAACTAGACATTTAAAAATCTGTTCCAGCTTAGAGATTCTACAGATTGGGAGCCAATTTTCCTTGGATATCTCTGGTACTAAATGGAAACTTTCTCCCCTTCTGTGTCAACAGAAGCAGAAGTGGCACAGGATAGTTGTTTTCATGGAAGTCAGGCAGGAGGAAGCTGTCAAATGGGAGGCAAGGGCTGTGTACTTCAGTGACTCCAAGGGCTTCCCATTCCAAGATTTCTGTGAATTTATAATGTCCACTGTTTGTACTGTAGTCTCATCTCTTAACATGAGAGTCCATGAAGACTGTGCTATTCTCTGAGTTGGTAGTAGAGAATTTGGATGAAGCCAAGTCAAATTTGGACCACGTTCTGTGCATCACAGAGATAGTAAAAGAGAAAAAGAGGGGAGATAAAAGACCACCTAGAACATGTGGCAAAATGAACAGTCAAGAGGATTCAGTGCAGAGCAAAGCAAGATATTGTCTTCCCCTCTCTCCCCTTGAAGGGTAACTCAGGAGGAGGATAAATGAGAATCTGATCTCTATTTATGGCTTATATACTCAAGAGTTCCCAGGGTGGATAGTTTTAAGATAAGATGGAGCTGAACGAGAAGGATATTTGTCTTCACATGGGTTCCCTAGGCCAAGAAGAGACACTCTAAGTGGTGGATATTTGAATGGCATTCTTTCTAACATTGGAGCAAAAGCCACAGATATGGCTAGGGCTTCATGGACTACTGACAACTTTGTCTTTCCTTTAGAAGATGCAGAGGTGGAGATTCTGAGCAAGGAAATATCCCTGTAGTCCTTCTGTCCAATGGGAAAATTTCTTGACTTTGCCTCCAAAATAACAATGGCCAGAGGGACTTGATCTCAGCCCTAGACCTTGGAGAGTGTTGGCGGTCCCTGGAGAGGCCCTTAAGCAGGAGACCTGCTCTGATCTGAATGAGTCCTCCAGGGCCAACATTCCTCCCTGTATTACTCTTGTTTCAGTGGGTTGCAAGAGGTACCCTTGGGTGGCTAAGAGTTTCTAAAGATGAAGATAGAGTCTTTTCTATAAGAGACTCTATAAACAAAGTCTCTCTTTTAAGATTTAGAAACCTTAAAACTAAGGTTTCTTAGTTTTAAATCTTGTTATTCCTTTCTCTTTCCCTTCCCTCCTTCTTTTTCTTATCTTTTTGTTAAATTTTTTAGAAATAGGTGTGTATTCATTTGTTACTTTTGGTTGCACCGGGTCTTCATTGCTCATGTGTGCTTTCTCTAGTTGTGAAGAGAGGGGGCTACTTCTCACTGCAGTGTGGCATGGGCTTCTCAATGCGGTGGTTTCTCTTGCTGTGGAACATGGGCTCTGTGCTCACACGGGCACCTAGTTGCAGCATACGGGCTCGGTAGTTGCAGCTTGCTGGCTCTAGGCTGTATGGGCTTCAATAATTGAAGCACAGGGGCTCACTTGTTGCAGCTTGAGCAGTCACAAGCATGTGCTCAGAAGTTGTGGCCTTTGGGCTTAGTTGCACTGTGGCATGTAGAATTTTCCTGGACCAGGGACTGAACCCATGTCCCCTGCATTGGCAGGCAGATTCCCATCCATTGCACCACCAGGGAACTCCTCTTTCTGTTCAATTTTAAATAATATTTGTGATTATAGAAATATAATGATAAAAGATATACAAAAAAGATATTTTAGGTATTTTAAAAATCAAAAAGTATATTTAAATAACTTCATGATAACAGGCAAAAATACAAATTTTTATGCTATCCAATATTAATTCTTTAATTTTTTGCAATTTGAAAAAAATTCAAGTAGGTTAAAAACTGTAAAACAGTTTTGGGTTAGTAGATGCAAACTAGTATATGTAAAATGAATAAACAACAAGGTCCTACTATATAGCACAGGAAATTATTTTCAATATCCTGTCATAAACCATAATGGGAAAAAGAATGTGTAAATGTTTTTGATGTATGGTAGAAATTAACACAACACTTGGAATCATCTAACTTCAGTTAAAAGGGCTTCCCTAGTGGCTCAGACAGTAAAAAATCTGCCTGCAATGCGGGAGATGGGGTTTGATCCCTGTGTCGGGAAGATCGTCTGGAGAAGGGAAAGGCTATCCATTCCAGTATTCTTGCCATGGAGAATTCCATGGACTGAAAAGCCCGAGAGGCTATAGTCCATGGGGTTACAAAGAGTCAGACACGACTGAGTCACTTTCACTTTCAGTTAAAAAGGAAAAAAAAAAACACTTAAAATTTTAACTGTGGTAGTAACTTTTTACTATGGAAAAATTTAAGCATATATAGAAGTAAAAAGAATAATGTAATAATCCTTCTGTATCCATCACCCAGCTTCAGCAATTACCAGCTCATTGGCGCTTTGACCACATGTGATTGAAAAATGTAATCTCTATATTACATGAACAGTCAAGTACTTAAAACATGAACTTGTTCAAAGGTAGAAAAGTATAGATATTGAAGAGCAATTATCAGTCTTTGCCACAGATAAGGACTGAATGATGGTTGATTGAATAAATCCCTAGGAGATAACAAAGCAACAATATGCAAGGAACTTGGGTTTTTCACTCTGGACTATTGAAGTTCAATACTATTGAACTTCAGAAAAAAATAATCTTTTAATTTGTTTGATTCTCTTTATTTTGGAACTTCTGCAATAGCTTTATCCTTTATTTTCCTGAAACAGAGGTCCTCAGTTCAGTTCAGTCGCTCAGTCGTGTCTGACTCTTTGCGACCCCATGAATTGCAGCACACCAGGCTTCCCTGTCGGAGAAGGCAACGGCACCCCACTCCAGTACTCTTGCCTGGAAATTCCCATGGACGGAGGAGCCTGGTAGGCTGCAGTCCATGGAGTCGCGAAGAGTCGGACATGACTGAGCGGCTTCACTTTCACTTTTCTTTTTTAAATTTAAATTTATTTATTTTAATTGGAGGCTAATTACTTTACAATATTGTATTGGTTTTGCCATACATCAACATGAATCTGCCATGGGTGTACACGTGTTCCCCATCCTGAACTCCCTCCCTCCTCCCTCCCTGTACCATCCCTCTGGGTCATCCCAGTGCACCAGCCCCAAGTATCCTGTATCCTGCATCGAACCTGGACTGGCGATTAGTTTCTTATATGATATACATGTTTCAATGCTATTTTCCCAAATCACCCCACCCTCTCCCTCTCCCACAGAGTCCAAACGACTGTTCTATACATCTGTGTCTCTTTTGCTGTCTCACATATAGGGTTATTGTTACCATCTTTCTAGATTCCATATATATGCGTTAGTATACTGTATTGGTGTTTTTCTTTCTGGCTTACTTCACTCTGTATAATCGGCTCCAGTTTCATCCACTTCATTAGAACTGATTCAAATGTCTTCTTTTTAATGGCTGAGTAATACTCCATTGTGTATATGTACCACAGCTTTCTTATCCATTCATCTGCTGAGGGACATCTAGGTTGCTTCCATGTCCTGGCTATTATAAACAGTGCTGCGATGAACATTGGGGTACACGTGTCTCTTTCAATTCTGGTTTCCTCGGTGTGTATGCCCAGCAGTGGGATTGCTGGGTTGTAAGGCAGTTCTATTTCCAGTTTTTTAAGGAATCTCCACACTGTTCTCCATAGTGGCTGTACTAGTTTGCATTCCCACCAACAGTGTAAGAGGGTTCCCTTTTCTCCACACCCTCTCCAGCATTTATTTCTTGTAGACTTTTGGATCGCAGCCATTCAGACTGGCGTGAAATGGTACTTCATTGTGGTTTTGATTTGCATTTCTCTGATAATGAGTAATGTTGAGCATCTTTTCATGTGTTTGTTAGCCATCTGTATGTCTTCTTTGGAGAAATGTCCATTTAGTTCTTTGGCCCATTTTTTGATTGGGTCATTTATTTTTCCGGAATTGAGCTGCAGGAGCTGCTTATATATTTTTGAGATTAATGCTTTGTCAGTTGCTTCATTTGCTATTATTTTCTCCCATTCTGAAGGCTGTCTTTCCATCTTGCTTATAGTTTCCTTTGTTGTGCTGAAGCTTTTAATTTTAATGAGGTCCCATTTGTTCATTTTTGCTTTTATTTACACTTTCACTGTTCACTTTCATGCATTGGAGAAGGAAATGGCAACCCACTCCAGTATTCTTGCCTGGAGAATCCCAGGGATGGGGGAGCCTGGTGGGCTGCTGTCTATGGGGTCGCAGAGAGTCAGACACAACTGAAGCAACTTAGCAGCAGGAGCAGCAGGCTTCTCTGTCCATCACCAACTCCCGGAATTCACTCAAGCTCACATCCCTCAACTCGGTGATGCCATCCAGCCATCTCATCCTTTGTCGTCCCTTTTTCCTCCTGCCTCCAATCCCTCCCAGCATCAGAGTCTTTTCCAATGAGTCAACTCTTCGCATGAGGTGGCCAAAGTACTGGAGTTTCTGCTTTAGCATCATTGCTTCCAAAGAACACCCAGGACTGATCTCCTTTAGAATGGACTGGTTGGATCTCCTTAAATATTTCCAACTTCCCACCACCAAAAAAAGGTTGCAGTTACACAGTCCTTTGTGTTTGCCTTCAGAAGTAAGTCTATTATGTTTGAGATGTACGTTAAGTGATCTCTGAGCTACAAAGGGTAAGAGGAAATATTACTACAGACAAAAGTAAAAAGTAAAACTTTTATTGCAAGAGTTTGAGCTACATACTCAGAAATATTGTTGCTGTTGTTCAGTTGCTCAGTCATATCGCACTCTGCGACCCCATAGACAACAGCATGCCAGGCTTCCTTGTCCTTCACCATCTCCCAAAATTTGCTCAAACTCAAGTCCATTGTGTTGATGATGCCATTTAACCACCTCACTGTTGCTTCCTTCTCCTTCTGCCCTCAATCTTTCCCATCATCAGGGTCTTTCCCAGTGAATCAGTTCTCTGCATCAGGTGGGCAAAGTATGGTAGCTTCAGCTTCAGCTTCAGTCCTACCAATGAATATTCAGGGTTGATTTCCTTTAGGATTAACTGGTTTGATCTCCTTGCTACCCAAGTGACTCTTAAGAGTCTTCGCCAGCACCACAGTTTGAAAGCATCAGTTCTTCAGCACTCAACCTTCTTCATGGTCCAACTCTCACATCCGTACATGACTACTGGAAAAACCATAGCTTTGACTATATGAACCTTTGTTGGCAAAGTAATATCTGAGTGACTCAGAAATATATCTGCATTTTAATACAAATTACATAGTTTGTAGTCTTTTATAACTTCATATCAATAATGAATTAGGCGAAAATTCATTATCTATGTGAAGTTATAAGACTACCCAAGTGGGATCAGAGTGGTGTCCTGGCCTGTTCACTCTGGGCCTCCCTATGTTACCTTTGGGTCCCTCTAGGCAAATAGCCATAGGTGTCTGGGGTGAGACCTGACCCAATGTCAGCAGTGTCAGTAAAGGTTCTCACTATGGGTTCTCCTGAGGCCACGACCTCGGAACAATGGGACACAGCAGAACATGTCCATTTGAGTGTCTTCAAGTTAGCTGGGTAGGGAGGCTTCTCTAGATGTGGTTGCCTTGTTACTCAGGTTCCAAGATTGTTGGTTTTGTTGCCAGGGAAATGAAGTCACTTCATGGGGTCCCCTTACCTGGGCTTCTTCCTGCCAGGGTCCAGCCCCGGTGGATCCAGGGAATTCAAAGCAGGGACGGAGATTAGGAAAGAATAGTGTAGTAGGAAAATTAGTGGAGAAAAGGGGCTGAATAACTTGGTTTACGTGGAAAATTAATAAAACCTCGAGACAAGAGGTTTGCACCATCTATGTTAGGCCACCAGCGTCCACTTGAACAGCGGAGGGTGCCCCGCCTTGGGCTCCCTCTCGCGTGGATCTTAGAAGCCTGGGCAAATAAGTAGACTTGACGAGCCTCTGCGCTCCAGATGGGCATTCAGCCAGAAAAGGGGAGAAAAGAACAACATGTGGGAGCCCAGCATCGGTGCAAGACTCAAGACTTTATTTTCAAAATCAACTTATATACCCCAAGTTGTACATAAAGAAATAATGGAATATGCAGAGTTATGCAGGAGCAGCAGTCCTGACCCTCATTGAGACCAGGCTTTCTTTTTGCATATTTTCCTGTATACAAAAGATCTCAGGTGGTTTACATTATCTTCCAGCCAAGAGGCCTGTTAACATTTTTATGGCTCTCTTCCTAGATAAATGTCTATCAACCAGAAAAACTCTTTTTCCCTAGAAGAGTTTTTTCTTTACTCTGCATCACTCTCAAAGTACTAAATAAAGTTACATTCCTGTCAACAAATGAAACCTTTAATCAGTCCTATTCTAATGATTCTGAAGCTCCTACATTCCTAGGATGTTTTAAGCTTCCTGTGCCTCTTGCGGTCAGGAGGCTGCAAACAATCACATGTGCAGCTGTAAGAGTCCAGCAGGCAGGCTAGAAAGCCATCAGAGGGGTTTTTGGATTGAAACACTCTTATTATGCCCAGGAGATTTATTATCTAAAAGCTCTAAATTAACTTTTTCCAGAAAAAGGTGGTGGGGGGACAGCCCCCTGTTAATGTCAGAAGAGTAGGTGGAAAGCATAACACAGTAAAGCAGGCAGACTCTGGTTTTTTGGGGTGGATGCTCAGGAAATTCCAGGGGGAACCCCTGAAGCCTGATCACGCCCTTGCATTTTGTCAGGCTTCCTTCCTCATGATCTTTGCCATGGGCGGGATTCCTTACACTGGCTCCTGGCAGGGACCTTCGAGCTGATGACTGCATGCCATGTCCATGCACAGTGATACCAACACAACCCACTCCATAGCTTCAGGGAGGCCTGGGTGCGGTAAGGGCCCCAACTTTGAGGATATAGCTGGGTTCAGGCTTGGCTCCTCCTTTTCAACAGTGATATGACCCTCAGCAAGCCATGTACCTCTCAGGGTCCCCCAATTCCCCATCTGAATAGTGGGGGTCATTCTGGTGTCTACTTTCTAGGTAGATCATCAGGTGTGTAGACCTTATATACCTGTATTGCCTGTAAAGCCCATAGGCTGGTATCACCCATGGCTCATGGACAGACTTAGCAAAGGAAAGATTACATTTATAAAGGGCTGCTGTAGCACAGAATACAACTGCAACAAGCCTGGGTCTACTCTGAGATCAAGGGAAAGTCACTCCCCTCCCTGCCTGTTTCCCAGTGTCCCCTGGGAAGGCTGAAATAAAGTGAAATTCAGAGGTTGTCCCCTCTGGCATACAGCCTTCCAGGCCCTCTTGTTATGTATGTTTAGACTCAAGTCTTACTGTTTCATCTTGGTCTATGTGGTGGCTGCCCCCATTATGGCTCCCAGGGTTCCTGGCTCTTGGTCATGCATCCCTGTGTAATCCCCACCCCTCCAAGTGCATGAACATTGCAACTGGGTTATAATATACAGACTAATTTATGAAAAGTCTGTGACTTCTACTCATCCCCTCTCTCTTGTGTTCATTCTTTCTCTCTGTCTCTCAGTCTCTCTATCTCTGTCTTTGCCTATTTTTCTCTCTGTATGGGTATATGCGTGTATGTATATATGTATGTAAAATGTCCTTTCCCTTCCTTAACCCCCTCTGATGATGTCCTGCCTCCCTAGAAGGAGGGTGACATCATTATTAAGGACAGAAGATTGAGAATGAGAGAATTCTCTACAAATATTCAACATCATTGTTACCACCCTTAGCCTCCCCACATAGCGTAGTTCCTTTTCCACAATCACCTCTCTTTTTTCAACCCAATAGAAAAACATTTAGGTTTTGTCACTTCTCTTGGTCTTTCTTCATTTCCTTAGGAAGGTGCACTGTGTCACATACAACTTATGGGGAATAAATACATATGCTTCTCTCCTGTGAATATGTCTTATATCCATTTAATTCTCAGGACCAGCTTTCAACTCTAAGAAGGTGGAGGTAAGGTTTTTGTCTTAGAGTCATCTTTCTAGCTGGCATCTATAATTCTACCCCTTTACTTGTCTTGAGTCTTCAGTAGGCAGACATGCTCTCAGCTATCATCTTCAGAAACTCTGTGAATATGGGCTGTGTCTTTTGCAATGAAATACATTCTCACCATACAATCCAGCCCTCAAAATACTTGGAATCAAAGGACCCAAATGAATTGAATATTTACATCTACACAAAAACCTGCACTGGAACGTTTGTGGCAGCTTTCACATTAAGTGCCAGAATTTAGAAGCAATGATGATGTCCTTCAGGAGGGGAATGGACAAATAGACTTGGTTATATCTATGTAACAGAATGTTTTTCAGCTCTGAAAAGAAATGAGAGAGGCAGGGAGCCATGGGGAGACAGGTAGGGTACCCGAAAAGCGCATTACTCACTGGAAGAAGTCCATTTGGAAAGGTGGCACACCATAGAGTACCAGCTATGTATGACATTTGGGAAAAGGTAACTCATGGGAAGGATGAAAAGATCAGTGGGGATGTGAGGGGCTCATGGTGGGGTTGAGGGGTGAGGAGTGATAAATACGCTGAGCACAGAGGATTTTAAAGGCAGTGAAATTATTCAGTGGGATGTATTCATGGTGACATACATTTGTCAAAACCCATAGAATGTACACCACCAGGTGTGAACCCTAATGTAAACGCTGGACTCTGGTGATCATGGTGTGTGACCACCACACAGGATGTTGATAGGAGAGTTTGGATGTGGAAGGCTCTGAGCACCCATGGTGGGCGATGGGAGACTCAGCCAGGTCACAGCAGAGGGCTTATGGGAACTCTTTGTACCTTACTCAATTTTGCTTTGAACTTGGGCAAACTCCAGAAGATTGTGAGAGATAGGAAGGCCTGGTGTGCTGCAGTCCATGGGGTTGTAAACAGTTGGCACAGCTTAGCAACTGAACAACAACAACACTTCTTTAAACAGATAATAAAGCTTATTTAAACAAAGATACGAGCAAGTTCTCTAGTAGTATCAAATGTCCTTACCTCTTTGAGTCCTTCAATTTATGTGGGCGACTTGAGAGCTGAACTTCAGCGGGCATGGTCTCTTCAACACACACATTTTCACAGTTTCATCTGACATCTGCTTTTTACCTCACTACACTCTTTCTTTTCTAAATAGTATTTTTTCTTCTTCTTTTTTTTGATTGATGTTAATTGACTGTCAATATTATATTAGCTTTCTGGAATACAACATAGTGGTTCAATATTTTTATACACTACAAAATGATCATCAAGATTTGTTTAGTTACCATTCATCACCATACAATGTTTTTACAGTATTATGGATTGTATTCCATATGCTGTACATTACATTCTTATGACATTTGTTTTATAATTGGAATTTTGTACCTCTTAATCTTTCTCACCTAGTGTAGCCATCCCCCTACCACTCTTTTTTAGCAACCACGAGCATATTCTATGCATTCATTTGCTCATTTTGTAGATTCTATACACATATAAATGACATCATAAGGTATTGCTCTTTCTCCGTTTGACATATCTCACTTAGCATAATATCCTCTAGGTCAATTCTTCTTGTCACAAGATTTCACTCCCTTTTTTTTTTTTGCAAATATTTTCTCATGTTCAGTAGGGTGCCTTTTTGTTTTGTGAGTGATTATCTTTGCTGTTCAAAAGATTTTCAGTTGGATGGATTCCCAGTGGTTTATTTTTCTTTTGTTTTCCTTGTCTGAGGAGAGAGATCTCCCCAAAATATTGCTAAGACTCATATCAAAGAGCATACTGCCCATATATTCTTCTAGGAGTTCCATGACTTCAGATCTTGCATTGAAGCATTTGACTCATTTTGAGGTTTGGTGATGGGCAGGGAGGCCTGATGTGCTGTAGTCCATGGGGTTGCAAAGAGTTGGACACGACTGAGCGACGGAACTGAACTGAGGTTATTTTTGTAGATGCCATGAGAAAGGATTCTAGATTGATTCTTGTGCATTCAGCAGTCCAGTTTTCCCAACACCATTTATTATTGAAGAGGCTTTCTTTTCTACATTGTATATTCTCATCTCTGTTGTCGTAGATCACTTGACCATATAAGTGTGGGTTCATTTCTGGACTCTTTATTCTGTCCCATCGATCTGTGTGGAACTTTTTCTTTGTGTGTGTGTGTGCCAATACCATATGACTGAGGATTCCAGGTCTGTAGTATAGTTTGAAATCAGGAAGCATGTTATGTTCAGAGTTGTGTTTCTTTCTTAAGGTTGTATTGACTATTCAGGCTCTTTTGTGTTTCCATATGCATTTTAGAATTCTTTGCTTTACTTCTTTGAAATATTCCATTGATATTTTGATAAGAATGACATCAAATCACTAGATTGTCTTGAGGTGTGGAATCATTTTAACAATACAAATTCTTCAAATCTATGAGCACAGTATATCTTTCCATTTGTGTCATCTTCAATTTCTTTCATCGTTGTCTTCCAGTTTTCTGAGTACAACTCTTTTACCTCTTTGGTTAGATGTATTCTTAGGTATTTTATTTTTATTAATCTCATTGTCATTGGAATTGTTCACTTAATTTCTCATTCTGAGAGTTTGTTATGAGTGTATAGAATTATGACAGATTTCTTTTTTTAATTTAAATTTATTTATTTTAATTGGAGGCTAATTACTTTACAATATTGTATTGGTTTTGCCATACATCAACATGAATCCGCCACGGGTGTACACGTGTTCCTCATCCTGAACCTCCCTCCCACTTCCCTCCCCATTCCATCCCTCTGGTTCATCCCAGTGCACCAGCCCCAAGCATTCTGTATCCTGCATTGAAACTGGACTGGCGATTCATTTCTTATATGATATGATACATGTTTCAATGCCATTCTCCCAAATCATCCCACCTTCTCTCTCTCCCACAGAGTCCAAAAGACTGTTCTATACATCTGTGTCTCTTTTGCTGTACGACAGATTTCTATATGTTAATTTTGTATTCTATAAGTCAGCTGAATTTTCTGATGAGTTCTATTTGTTTTGGGGTGTTGTATTCAGGATTATCATGTCATATCATGATATTATCATATCATGACATAAAATATCATGTCATCTACTATCAGTGAAAATTTTAATTCTTCCTCTCCAGTCAGATTCTTTTTATTACTTTTTTCCATCTAATTACAATGGCTAAGACTTCCTAGACCATATTGGATGAAAATGGTAAGAGTGATTAGGGTTTTAGTTAGGTTTAAGCATAACTATCTCTCTTTTCCTTCCTCCCTCTCTGTCTCTCTAAGGCCTCTGGGGAGGATAGAACTACTTCAGGGTCACACTTGACTCAGGGAATTTAGCTGGACCATTGTTTTCTGCCCCAGCCCCCTCAGCCCAATCCTTGGTATATTTCTGTCTATAATCTGTGTATCATCTTTAGCCAGGTGTCCATTCAGATATTTACCTATTTTTAATGGGATTACTTGTGTTAGAATTCTTTGTATTTTTTGAGCCAAATCCCTTATTAGATATGTGTTTGCAAATATTTTTCTCCCAGTTTGTGACTTGGCTTTGATTTTCTGGATGAGCTCTTTCACGTAATAGAAATCTTTAATTTTTAGAATGCTTATGGTATGACTTTTCTTTGTGGATTGCCTTTTGCGTTTTGTGTATTAAAATTCAAAGCTACTGATCTACAAACCCAAGCTCATGTCGATTTTCTTCTTTAATTTTGAGTAGTTTTGCATTTAAAGTTTGCCTATAAATAATTTTGAGTGAATTTGGAGTTAAGTTATAAAGTTTATGTACATTCATTTCACTGTATATAGTTTCCAATGAGGAGAAGGCAATGGCACCCTACTCCAGTATTCTTGCTTGGAAAATCCCATGCACGGAGGAACCTAGTGGGCTGCCGTCTATGGGGTCGCTAAGAGTCGGACATGACTGAGCGACTTCACTTTCACTTTTCACTTTCATGCATTGGAGAAGGAGATGGCAACCCACTCCAGTTCTTGCCTGGAGGATCCCAGGGACGGGGGAGCCTGGTGGGCTGCCGTCTATGGGGTCGCATAGAGTCGGACACGACTGAAGCGACTTAGCAGCAGCAGCAGCAGTAGTTTCCAATGAATTGTTCCTTGGAAATGAATTGTTCCTTTTTGGAGAAGTTATAGGGTGTTTGATTCCATTTCAGTTTGAATTTCAACAGCTGAATAAGTTCAGCAGGTTGGCCAGCAGAGAACTGTGAGCAAAACGCGGTCTACAATCCCTGTACCAACCATAGGGGGCGCTGAGCCCACTTCTCTGACCCGCCCGCGCATGCACCTTCCTCTGTGAAATTGGCTCTGTGAGCAGCTGAAAGTAGGCTGCCCTCTATGGGGCTGCACAGAGTCGGACACGACTGAAGCGACTTAGCAACAGCAGCAGCTGAAAGGATGTGTCTCCTGAGGCACCACCAGAGCTTGAGCTTTGGGAAGCGCCGGGCAGGTGTCCATGCAACAGGAGTTCAGTCTCTGTAGGGCTCGCCGATATTTGGCCTTTAGGACAACCTGAAGTTGCGTCTGTGCTGAGAGGTCTTGGGTTTCCTCAGGATCTGCCTGTGGAAGCACCATTGGGAGTAAAAGGTGAGAAGTGAGTAGAAGCTTCCTGTGTATGACTGTGGTAATGGCTGGGGGAGGGTCCATCTTCCGCTGATGCCGCAGGGGCTTGTTGTGGAAAACTGGGTTTTTAGTCAATTTTTTATGCAAAGTAGATGGTGTCTGATGTAGTTCTTTGATGTGTGGTGTCCAGTTTTCATGCAGTTGTTATTGTGAAGATTGTCCTTCCCCCTTGGTGTGTTCTTGGCTACTTTCTCCTAAGTTAACTGACCGCATCCACATGGGTTTAATTCTGGGGTCTCTATTGTCCTCCTCTGGCCCTTGAGCCTGTTTTTGTGCCAGTTCCACATTTTGGATACTGTAGCTGTGAGATGCCTCCAGCAGGTTCTCCTTTCTGAGGATCACTTTGGCTATATGGGGTCCTTTGCGGTTCCACAAATATTAAGATAATTTGCTCTATTCTATAAAAAAATACCATTGGAATTTTGGTATGGATTGCGTTTTACTATATACTTTGAGTAGGATGGATATTTTAATATTACAGTAATTCTTTCATTCTGTAAGTGTGGGATATCTTTCCATTTATTTGTATCTTCCTCAATTTCTTCATCAGTGTGTTTTTTGTGTGTGCAGGTCTTTCAAGTCCTCGGTTAAAGTTATTTCTAGATATTTTGTTCTTTTTGATATAATTGTAAATTGGATTGTTTTCTTCCTCTTTCTGATGGCTTTTTATTGTTTAGAAATGTAATTGATTTTTGTATCTTGATTTGGGAATTCACTGAATTCATTTATTAGTCCTATTAGTGTTTTTGTGGAATGCTGCAGAAAATTGGAATTAAAAAAGCCCATTCCTTCCATTACATCCAGGTTACCCACAACACTGATGACATAGTGGCCCTAATACCTTCCCATGGTGCCTCTCAATTACAGGTGGATTCCTATATGAGCAATTAGGTTCATGACTTTGTATGAACTGCATCTGAGTAAGGGTTGGCCTCTATAAGGAAGTGTAATGTTTTCTCTTTCAAGCATAGAAAAAAATTACAATAGCAGTGCAAAGTACTGATTATCTCTTAGATTCTCCAGCCATCTTTACTTTAACTCATTTGCTGCTCACATGAAATATTCTAGTGTATTTTCTCCACAACAGGGACACTCTCCCAGGGAACCAGCATGCAACCTCCAAATGAGGACGTTAGTGTGGTTTCCACATTATAATCCACTCCACAGGCCCACTTCCACTTTTGTCAGCTGGCCCCAACTCTAAGGATATGTCTTTTTCCATTCTGATCTACTTTTCTTTTTTTGGATCCATTACTTATACTTTCCCTCAGTTTCATAACCTTGATGGATTTAAAGCTCCCTAGATGAATATGATCTGGCTGCCCTTTTCTGTATGGCTTCTTTCCCTTTAGGATGTTTTCAATGTTCATCCATGTGTTGGTGCCAGCATTTTATTCACTTTTTTCATTGTACTTAAATATAGAAACATTTACCATTCAAGCCATTGTAAGTGTACAGTTCTATGGCATTAACTACATTCACATTGTTGTACAAATATCCTCACCATCCGTGTTCAGAAATTGTCAATTTCACTAGTGAAACTCTGCAGCCATTAAACTCAGATTCCCCTCATCCCTTGGTAACCACATTCTCCTTTCTTTCTTTGAATTTGACTTCTCTGGATACTTCATATAAGTGGAATCATATAATTTTTGACCTTTTGGAACTGGAGTTATTTTATGTATCATAAAGTCACTCAGTTGTGTCTGACTCTTTGCGACCCCATAGACTGTAGCCTACAGGGCTCCTCAGTCTATGGAATTTTCCAGGCAAGAGTATTGGAGTGGGTTGCCATTTCCTTCTCCAGGGGATCTTCCCAGCCCAGGAATCGAACCCAGTTCTCCCACACTGCAGGCAGATGCTTCACCCCTCTGAGCCACCAGGGAAGATCATGTATCATATTGATTTTAAGGTTAATATATGTTGTATTAATAGTATGTGTTAATATCCTTAGTTTTTAAGACTGAATTATATTGGGTATATGCCACCTTTAGTTTATTCATTCATTGATGGACACTTTGTTTGTTTCTATCTTCTGTTTTTATAGTTAATGATACTATGAATATGAGTGTACCCATATCTTTTCCTGTCCTGCTTTCAATCTTTTTATTATATACCCTCATATGAAATTGGTGGTGTGTGTGTGTGCGCATGCTAAGTCACTTTAGTCATGTCCAACTCTTGGTGACACTATGGACTATAGCCTGCCAGACTCCTCTGACCATGGGATTCTCCAGGCAAGGCTACTGGAGTGGGTTGCCATTTGCTAAGCCAGGGAATCTTCCCGAACCAGGGATCGAACCTGCATCTCTCTCTTATATCTCCTGCATTGGCAAGCAGGTTCTTTACCACTAGAACCACCTGGGAACTTGGTATGTTTCTATCTTTTGCTCTTGTGGTTAATGCTGCTATGACTATGAGTGTACCCATATCTTTTGCTGTCCCTGCTTTCAATCTTTTGATTATATACCCTGATGTGAAATTGGTGGATCATCCCTTAATTCTGTTTAAAGTTTTGAAGAACTGCCAAGTGTTTTCCACAGAGGCCAAACCATTTTGCTTTATTCCTTCTATGGTGAATAATATGGTTGTTTATGGATCTACCCCATTTTGTTTATCCATTTATCCCTTGATGGACGTTTGCATTGTTTCTACCTGTTAGCTATTGTGAACAGTGTTACTGTCAATATATATGTACATCTGTTATTAATTCTTTGGGGTTATATCTAGGAGTGGAATTGTTGAATCCTATGCTAATTGTATATTGTAAACATAAGTAGCACCCTTTTCCATTCCACAATTAAAGTTTAAAGGTTCCAATTTTTCTGCATTGTTGTCAACTGTTGTTATTTTAAGATTTCTTGATTTTAACCATTTTAGAATACGTGAAGGAGTTGTTGCATTGTGGTTTTAATTTGTATCTCCATCATGACTAATGATGTTTGACATGTTTTCATCTGCTTGTTGACCATTTGTATGTCTTGTGTGGAGAACAGTCTGTTGAAGTCATTTATCCATTTTTAAGCTTGAATTGTTTGTCTTTATGTTGTTGGTCAAGTTCTTGGGATAAAAATTCATCAGATATATAATACGCAGATGTTTTCTTACATTCTCTGGGCTATATTTTCACTTTCTGAATTGGCGATGCACAAGGTTTTTAACTTTGAGGAAATCCAATTTATTTTTTTCTTTCATTGCTTGTGGTTTTCTTTCAGATCTAAGAAACTAGCACTAAACCCAGATTGCAAAGGCTTATCCCCATGTTTCACTGAAACATTTCTACATTCATTCCTCAGTATCTGTGGAGGGTTGGTTCAAGGACACTGAGCATACCAAAATCCACATATGCTCAAGTCTCTTATAATACAAATGGTATAATGTTTGCATGTAACCTAAGCACATCTTCCTGTATGCTTTAAATCATCTCTAGGTTACTTATAATAATTAATAAGGTATAAATGCTATATAAATGTTGTAATACAAAGTAAATGTTATGTATCAATAAAAATTTGCTGGCACATGGAAAATTCAACTTTTGCCTTTACAAACTTCTTGTAATTTCCTCTTTCTAATATTTTCAGTACAGAGTTGGTTGAATCCAATGATATGGAACCTGTGGATACAGGGTTTTGACTGTAATTTTACTTCTTACATTTAAGCCTTTTGTGTATTTTGAGTTACTTTTTGTATATGGAAGGAGGAAACGGTCCAGTTTCATTCCTCTGCACATGGGTAGCCAATTGCCTAGCACTGTTGAAAACAGCATTTTCCCTCAATTTAATGTTGATCGTTGTCTAAAATCAGTTTACCATAGATGGGTGGGTTTATTTCTGAAAACTTCCTTCAATTTCGTTTTCTATATGTCTATCTGTATGCCAGTCTCTTAGTGTTTACTCACTGTTGCTTTGCACTAAGGCGTGGAAGTGGAAAGTGTGAGCATCCAACTTTGATTTTCTTTTTTGAGATTGTCTACTTCTGGGATAATTTCTTTTTTCAGTGTCAAGCACACCTCTGGCTTTGTTGCCCAGGACCTGACATCAGCCGTGGGACTTGAATTGATTGTATTGAGTAAGAGGCTCTTAGAATTTGTCATTACCACCAAATCTACCAATAGTCTCATAAAGTTCACTGGTAGATGATCTGAGCTGTTTGGGGATCTTGAAATCTAATACCCTGCATTTCCAGAGTAATTCATTTGATTAAGTTGAGAATTCCTCTGGAGATGCCCCAGAGAAGTGAAGGGAGTCCTTACCAAGGGGTATTGGATTTCTTACATAAAAGGCAATAGGCATAAGCCTGTAGTTTAGAGAAGGACTAGAGAAGAGGGATGCTCATTACCTTTCTGGGTAACACTTAGCTCTCTCATTTCCCTTCTGTAACTCCTGCCAGAGTTCCTGTGTGATGACCTTACTGATGACATTATGGGTGTCAAGAAGGGTCTGGATAAAGTAGGAATTAACTCCTGGTGAGTCCCAGATCTGTTTCCCCCTTTACCCTCTGTCCTTTTTCTCAGAACTTTAATCCCAGCACCATATCCCTTTGTCTCTATTTCCTGGTGTTTTAAGATAGAATGGAGTCCTCAAAACAAAACTTATTAGGCAGACTGAGGTTTCCAGTTTTCAAGTCTCACTTATTCCACTTCTGTTTAACAATTTTCCTAACAAGGTTTCCCTAACAGAGGGCTGAGATCCAGAGTTTCCTTCAGCAAGTCTTGCACATTTAATTCGACTTGTTTAGACCTAAACCCTAAGGCAAGTTCTTTGTACCAAGGCCCTACAATTTTCTTGGAGTTAAAAAAAAAATGGTGGTGGCACAGTGTTCCCTGCCACGTGGCCAGGAAAATCTTTTTGGTTTTAATTTTCACCCATACTCTTCCACCTCAGCCTTCTAGGAGACAAAGCTAAATGAAAGTCGAGCTGAGATCCTGTCAGTCAATTTGCCTTGTCCTCTTCTTCTTGATCAGGTTGGCCTATGATGTACTCTGCTCTGAGAAGCTGGATCAGGGGCTCTGTGAGAAGCTGGGAACACCTGCTGCCTTTGCTGCTTCTGCCCTCTTTCTGTTCCTGGGATTCCTCTTCCTTGTGGCTGCCTTTTTTTGCTTCTTTGTACCCCCTTGAAGCTAACTCGTCTCTGAGCCCTGGGCACTGTAGTGACACCATTGGACATTAGGACTGATCTCCAGGGATGCGTGACTGATGCTCTGAACTTTTGACCCTTTTTCAGTGACCCTGAAAATTATTTGGCATTGCCTTTCTTTGGTATTGGAATAAAAACCGACCTTTTCCAGTCCTGTGGCCACTGCTGAGTTTTCCAAATTTGCTGACATATTGAGTGCAACACTTTAACACAACCATCTTTTAGAATTTGAAATAACTCAGCTGGAATTCTGTCACCTCCACTAGCTTTGTTCGTAGTAATGTTTCCTAAGGCCCACTTGACTTCACACTCCAGGATGTCTGGCTGTAGGCAAGTGAACACACCATTGTGTTTATCCAGGTTTAAGACCTTTTTTGTATAGTTCTTGTGTATTCTTGCCACTTCTTCTTAATCTCTTCTGCTTCTGTTAGGTTCTTGCAACTTCTGTCCTTTATTGTACCCATCTTTGCATGAAATGTTCCCTTGGTGTCTCTAGTTTTCTTAAAGAGATCTGTAGCCTTTCCTATTCTATTTTTTTTTCTATTTCTTTGCATTGTTTACTTAGGAAGGCTTTCTTAAATCTCCTTGCTATTTTCTGGAACTCTGCCTTCAGATGGTTATGTCTTTCCCTTTCTCCTTTGCCTTCCACTTCTCTTCTCTTCTCAGCTATTTGTAAGGCCTTTTCAGACAACCATTTTACCGTCTTGCATTTCTTTTACTTAGGCATGGTTTTGGTCACCGCCTCCTGTATAGTGTTACAAACCTCCGTCCATAGTTCTTCAGGCACTCTATATATTAGATCTAATCTGTTGACTGTATTTGTCACTTCCACTGTATAATCGTAAGGGATTTGATTTAGGTCATACCTGAGTGGCCTAGTGGTTTCCCCTACTTTCTTCAATTTAAGTCTGACTTTTTCATTAACGAGCTCATGATCTGAGCCACAGTCACCTCCAGGTTTTTTTTTTTTTTTTGCTGACTGTTTAGAGTTTCTTCATCTTCAGCTGCAAAGAATATAAACACTCTGATTTTGGTGTTGACCATCTGGTGATGTCACGTGTGGAGTTGTCTCTTGTGTTGTTGGAAGACGGTGTTTGCTATGACCAGTGCATTCTCTTGGCAAAGCTCTATTAGCCTTTGCCTGCTTCATTTGTACTCCAAGGTCAAACTTGCCTGTTGCTTCAGGTATTTCTTGACTTCCTGCTTTTGCATTCCCCTCCCCTATGGACTGGGGAAAAAAAAAAAAGAAAAGAAAGTTTTCTTACTTTCTTTCCTTCCCCTATGGACAGCAAGCAGATCAAACCAGTCAATCCTAAAGAAATAAACTCTGAATAGTCATTGAAAGGACTGATGCTGAAGCTCCAATACTTTGGCCACCTGAGGGGAAGAGCTGACTCATTGGAAAAGACCCTGTTACTGGGAAAGATTGAGGGCAGGAGGAGAAGTGGATGATAGAGGATAAGATGGCTGGATGGTATCATCAACTCAATGGACACGAGTTTGAGCAAACTCGGTGGGGGGGGGTAGTGAAGGACAAGGAAGCATGGCTTGCTGCAGTCCATGGCACTGGAAAAAGTTAGGCATGACTGAACAACTGAACAATGACAACGATGATGAAAAGGATATCTTTTTTTGGTACTGAAAGAAAGTGAAAGTTTCTCAGTCATGGCTGACTCATTGCGATCCCATTGACTGTAGCCCACTAGGCTCCTCGGTCCTTGGGATTCTACAGGCAAGACTACTGGAGTGGGTTGCCATTTTCTTTTCCAGGAGATCTTCCCCATCCAGGGATCGAATCCAGGTCTCCTGCATCGCATGCAAATCCAGAGCTGCTGGTAATCACACAAATATTGCTAGTTAATACATATTATTGGTTTTAATAAAACTTAAGATTAGAAACTTTAAGTAAGGGTATGAAGAGTCTCTTCAGGACTGTAACCTAAGCACTTCATTGCTTTGGCTAGAAACCACAGAGAGTTAGAAATAATATAACTTTAAATGATGTGGCTTTAAGTTATTTGTAGAAAATTTTGGAAGTACTGAACAACAGCAGTCCCCACTGTTTTGAAGGCACCAAAACAGTGTATTCCACCTGTATTCCACTCAAAATCAGGCCCTGTATTCACAACAGAGGATGACATGGCTAGATGGTATCCTGAATAAAGGGCCTGATTTTTGAGTGGCTGGGTGTATTCTTTCCCCAGAGGACAAGGGAGGAAATAGAGTGAAGAGGCAGACATGGCCATGGCTCATAGCCACCTTCCTCTCCACTGAAGAGGAAGTGAACTCAACTTGTAACAACTCAAGGATGGAGATTCCTTCCTGTATCAGTTCAAGTCAACAAAGTTTCATTGATCACCTAGATTATTCAAAGAACTATGGAGGGGATCTTATTGTTGTTATTGTTCAGTTGTTAAGTCTTGTCTGACTCTCTGTGACCCCCATGGACCCCATGGACTGCAGCACACCAGGCTCTTCTGTCCTCCACTGTCTTCTGGGGTTTGTTCAAATTCCTGTCTATTGAGTCGGTGATGGTATGTAACCATCTCACCGTCTGTCGCCCCCCTCTCCTTTTGCCTTAAATCATGCCAGCATCAGGTTCTTTTCCAATGAGCTGTCTCTTCACATCAGGTGGCCAAAGTATTGGAGCTTTAGTTTCTGCATCAGTCCTCCAAAGAATATTCAGGGTAGATCTCCTTTACGGTTACTGGTTTGATCTTGCAGTTCAAAGAACTTTCAAGTGTCTTCTCCAGCAACACAATTTGAAAGCATCAAATCTTGTCGCTCAGCCTCCTTTATGGTCCAGCTCTCACATCCATACATGAGAAAATCCACAGCTTTGACTGTATAAGGCCTTTCCTGGTAAAGCGATGTGTCTGCTTTTTAGCATGCTATTTAGGTTTGTCACAGCTTTCCTTCCAGTGAGCAAGCATCTTTTAATTTCATGGCTGAAGTCACTGTCCACAGTGATTTTGGAGCCAAGGAAAATAAAATCTGTCACTCCTTCCACTTTTTCCCCTTTTATTTGTGATGAAATGATGGGACTGATGCCATGCTCTTAATGTTTTTGAATGTTGAGTTTCAAGACAGCTTTTTCATTTTCCCTCTTTTTCTTTCATCAAGGGGCTCTTTAGTTCCTCTTCACTTTTGGCCATCACTGTGGTATCATCTGCATATCTGAGGTTGTTGATATTTCTCCCAGTGATCTTGATTCCTGCTTGTGATTCATTCAGCCCAACATTTCACATGATGTGCTCTGCATATAAGTTAAATAAGCAGGGTGACAATATACAACCTTGTCATACTCCTCTCCCAAGTTTGAACCAGTTCATTGTTCCATGTTCAGTTCTGACTGTTGCTTCTTGACCCACATACAGGTTTCTCAGGACACTGGTAAGGTGGTCTGGTATTCCTATCTCTTTAAGAATTTTCCACAGTTTTTTTGTGATCTACACAGTCAAAGGCTTTAGTGTAGTCAATGAAGCAGAAGTAAATATTTTTCTGGAACTCCCTTGCTTTGTGTATGATCCAGTGGATGTTGGCAATTTGATCACTAATTCCTCTGCCTTTTCTAAACTCAGCTTGTAAATCTAGAAGTGCTCAGTTGACATACTGCTGAAGCCTAGCTTGAAGTATTTTGAGCATTACCTTGCTAGCATGTGAAATGAGTGAAATTGTACAGTAGTTTGAACATTCTTTGGCATTGCCCTTCTTTGGGATTGGAATGAAAACTGACCTTTTTCAGTCTTGTGGCCACTGCTGAGTTTTCCAAATATACTGGCATATTGAGTGCAGAACTTTAACAACATCGTCTTAGGATTTGAAATAGTTCAGCTAGTATTCCATCACCTCCACATTTAGATGGAGGGGATCTAATGTTAGCTAAAAGCATCCCTCAAGGAATAGTAGGGAAGATAAGATAAACATTAAGAATTAATTAAAGTGTAAGATATAGTATCATGAGTATCATTAGATTAGAAATTCACCCTAAATGTTCATAAGAGGAAAGATAATTTATATTTGGTGGGGCGGGGGGCGAGTTGTGGGAAAAAGCTCTCAAGGAAAGATTCATGAGAGGAGTGAGATTTAAGCCTGTTTTGAAGTATTGGTGGGATTCTGACAGGTAAAGTTGTGGGGTGGTAAAAGGACAGTAAGGGCAGGAGCTCAAAGAATCTGAAATGAATGACCTGAGGCAGCTTTGAGGTATTTCCTTACCTCTGAGATAAGAAAATACCCTTTACAAATTGCTGTGAGAGGAACTCTTTCTCAGAACCACTAGATGAAGAGAGCTGAGCAATAGAGGAATCTGGACCCTTGGGGCCTTGTGGTTGGGACTCTATAGTTCATTACTCCTTCTTAGTTGGTTGGTCATTGAGGACCGTGTTTGCAGAACTTTGTTCTAGTTTGATTATGAAAAATGTGAAGAAGGGTAATCAGGAGATTTGAGTCCTAAATCTATTTCTGCTTTTCACTGATGGTCCGAAGCTGGTTAAGTCATCTCTGTCTCTGTGGCTCAGTTTCCTCATTATTAAATGAAGATTTTGGTCTAGTGATTTTCCTGAGATCTTTTCCTGCTTTGACAACCCAGTATTCCAAAACTTTAAATTTCCCATTTCTGTATTAGCCAAGTTTTATTTTTCTAATTCCCTCATTCTCCCCTATATACCTGGTCTTCCCAGGTGGCTCTAGTGCTAAAGAACACACCTACCAATGCAGGAGACCTAACAGGCATGGGGTCGATCCCTGGGTTGAGAAGATCCCCTGGAGGAGAGCATGGTAAACCACTCCAGTATTCTTGCCTGGAGAATCCCATGGACAGAGGAGCCCGGCAGGCTACAGTCCGTAGGGTCGTACAGAGTTAGACATGACTGAAGCGACTTAGCACCCACAAAGTACCTATACCCTATATACCCACTGGGTATTTTGGCATTTAGGCCGTGTTTTGCTTGTCTCAGAGACCAGCAGCTCCTTAATGGAGGCCCAGTAGCCTGTTTATGGACATATAGGGCCAGGCAAGTGGTGGACAGGGCATCCCTTTCCTATACTTAATGAAAAATAAGTCACAGGAAATAACTTGATATTCATCCTATGATTTTGGTTTGAATTTGAACACAATGTGACACATCTCTCAGAGGTGTGCATTTCCCTCCTTAATCATGGGGTGAAAGGCTTTCCTCCAAGTCTGCAGGGTTGTAGGAATAATCCCTGTGTGTGGTTGTGTGGGAGGGCAGGATTGAATGGACATTCCTCTACTGATCTCACAATCTGCTTATTATTTTGCCTCAGTTACACCCTCATGCCCTTTGTTTGTCTAGTCAAAGCTATGGTTTTTCCAGTAGTCATGTATGCATGTGAGAGTTGGACTATAAAAAGAGCTGACCACTGAAGAACTGATGCTTTTGAACTGTGGTGCTAGAGAAGACTCTTTAGAGTCCTTTGGACTGCAAGGAGATCCAACCAGTCAATCCTAAAGGAAATCAGTCCTGAATATTCATTGGAAGGACTGATGCTGAAGCTGAAACTCCAATACTTTGGCCACCTGATGCGAAGAACTGACTTATTGGAAAGACCCTAATGCTGGGCACGATTGAAGGTGGGAGGAGAAAGGGAAGACAGAGGATGAGATGGTAGGATGGCATCACCAACGTGATGGACATGAGTTTGAGTAGGCTCCGGGAGTTGGTGATGGACAGGGAATCCTGGTGCAGTCCATGGGGTCGCAAAGAGTTGGACACGACTGAGTGACTGAACTGACACCCTCAGGAAGGCATATGCTCTGGAAAATGTAAAGGACCAAGAGGTCAGAACAGAAATGCTACTGAAGCTGGGACTGTTTTGCTCAGCTCCTAGCCCTGGCCTCATTCTGCAGAGAAATATCTTCATATTAGAAATTTCCCCTGTTAGTGTGCCACATATGAGGCCATGATTTTCAGAGGGCTTTGCTGAAGAAAACTTGCAGTTGCAGAGAAGATCGTAGTCTAATGGTCAAAGGATCGAGAACAGATAGAAATCAGGGAGCTGGCATAGAAGTGGTCTCAGCTGTTGTAGACCTGTATGTTTTTGGATGGAACAACTACTGTTGTCTTTCAAGGAGCTCTCTTTGGAGCTCAATGGGAGATGGGCTGGTAGCTGAGCTTTTGTTTTACTTTCTCCAACTGCTTCTCCTTCCTCTAGGCTTGGAACAAGTCTTGTGCTAAGTCAGGGATCTCAAATGGTCTGGGCCCAGGTGGATGGTGGAGAGACTCGGGCTGGGGTGACAGAGTGCACGTGTTTCAGCAGGCTCTTATGAGTATGACCCTCAGTGGTGTTGCAAAATATGGGCTCTTTTTCTCTCTTTCTATCCTGATCTCTCTTTCATGTACTTTCTGCTGACATGTATATTGTTGTGAAGGCAGGAATTTTATTGGACAAAATTAAATGTTTCTTTTCATATGTTCCTTCTCTCCCTTCTCTCTCATTCATTCATTCATTCATTCATTTTTTTAAAACACACTAATTGAGAGCCAATTAAGTGATAGGACTACGTACAGAATCATTAGACAGGATTTTGCTCTCAGGGCTTATGCTTTAGAGGAAAATATGCCCTCCTATTTCCTAGGATCATGCAAGAGAATGGACTCCTGAGACAGAGTGATCATTCATTTCTTCATGCATTTCTTAATCAACAAATAGTTATTCAGGATTTATTATTTGTTATGTTCTGATTTAGGTATTTCTAGTTAAGAAAAATACATATGACACACTTATTTTATTTCACTTCTTTCCAGGTTACTCTGGAGCTTTAGATTTTGCCAGGTAGTTTACAGTGTGGGAACCAAGTAGGAGTTGGGTCTCAGTATTAAGATGGGACCCTCACAGTATGAAGTGGGAAATTTGCTAGTGGTCAGATTTCTCTTTTGTGCATAGACAAAAGTAAAAGAGTGAGGGAAGGACAAAAGAGGAGGGGTGGAACAGGCATGAAACGAGAGAGAGAAGCAGTAGCTGTGGAAATGGCTGGTGGAGCTGTGAAGATAGTCTTTACTTTCCCCCCCTAGTTTTATGGAGAGATAATTGACATACATTAATGTATAAGTTCAAGGCATACAGCAGAGTAGCTCGATATACATATATAAATGAGTATTGCAATATGTTCAGTTAATATCCATCATCTTGAAACTTCTAACTGGGAAAATCTTGAAAGTTCCCTCTGATGGAGAAAGTTTTCATACGTTGAGTTTTGAGGGAGTCATTTTGCCTTATACATGGTTCAGCCTGAAGTTGGTGTGAACTTGAAGAGCCTGTCAAAAACCTGCCAAATCATGGCATGTCTGATTTTTAACCTTTAAGGTAAAGAATGTCTGTTTTAAAGATAAGGATAAAGAACTCCCTTCTTATGACATCCATATTTAATCTCTTGAAGATAAGGTTCTCTTCCTAGACACCAGGGTCCTGCTATCTTGCTCGATATTTACTAAACCTATCTCTTTTGGAACCTTGAAAGAATATTCCCAGGTCATCTTTGATGGGTATTCTGGGTTCTGATAAGGTATATGTCTACACTAAAAATAATGGTTCGACAGAGCAGTTTCTCAGAGTTATCTGAAAGGCTATCTTTTGGGTGATAGTCCTCAGTTCGACTGAAATAAACCTCTTTTCTATTCCTCAAAAAAATTCCATCATCTCATAAAGATATAATATAAAGAAAAGCAAAAGGAAAAAGAAAGTAAAAACTTTTCTCATTGTGATGAGAACTCTTAAGATTTACTCACTTACCAGATTTCCTATACATCATACAGTGGTGTTAACTACAATCTTCATATTGTACATTACACCTAGTACTTATCTTACCCGGAAAATTTGTACCTTTTAATTACTTTACTTTCCTCATACCATCCACTCCTGGTAACTACATGTCTGATCTCTTTTTCTATGAGTTCAGTTTTTCCCTAGGTTCTGCATGTAAGTGAGATCATATTGTATTTGTCTGTCTTTGTTTGATTTATTTCACTGAGCATAATGCCTTCACAGTCCATCCATGTTGTCACAAATGGTAGAGTTTTTTTTTTTTTTAAATGAATGAGTAATATTCCATTACTTTATCCATGCCTCTTTATGTATTCACCCATTAAGGAAACCTAGTTTCTTCCTATGTGTTGGGTATTGTAAATAATGTTGCCATGAACATGGGGGTGCAGATAACTTTTTGAGTTAGTATTTTCATTTCCTTTGGATATAGTCCCAAAAGTGGACTTGCTGGATAGATAGTGGTTCTGTTTTTGTTTTTTGATGATCATCCAGATGTTTATTGAGAAGATTTTCTTGTGTGGTGATTGGGTCCTCTATGGATGGCTGCCATTAGTTCTGTGGAGGTTTTCCCATCTTGCTTGACTGTGAGAAGGCACTGGGGTCAGAGGAACTAAGGCTTCTGTTATTCTTGCTGAAAAACATCTCTAAATAAGTAAGCTTAGAGATGAAGCTCTCTCCATCTCCTCTTCTTTCCCATGACTTTTCCTCTTATTATGAAGAAGCAGTAGAGCCTTGCTTAGAAGGTAAGCTTGGGTTTCCTGGTTAGCATCCTCCTTAGAGCTGCCTTCACCTCCTGGTTCTTTAAACTGTAGATAAGGGGGTTCAGTAGTGGGGTCACCACACTGTACTGCAAGGATAGCACTTGCTCCAGGGCTGAGCCAGAAGGTGGAGTCATGTACCTTGAAGAGAATTGCAGAAAGGAATAAAATGAGCTCAGGACAGTGGCCACAATGATGTTGGCAGCCATGGTTCATTCCACCCCAGACTCTGCAAAGAGGGTGCTCAGGGCTGAGTCAGCTATCACTGGTAGAAGCATCTAGAGATGACTATTATCTGTGAGAAGTCTGTCATTTCTGCCTTTTAACACCTCCATAGATGAATTATACAAAACATTATAGGAGCTGCCCCAAGGAAAAAGGAAGTTCTGTAGCATATAAAGTGCTACAGATTAGAACAAAAAATAATTTCATGCATTTCTGTAACACTTCACTTTTCAAAGTACTTTTCCTTAATAATTATGATGACAATATGAGGATTTTTTCCTTTTCTTTTTTATATATATACAGCTGTTTGTTCCCATCGTATGATGATTATTCCTTACAAAACTATATCCTAGTCCAAATAATGTTGTCATTTTCCCCAAACATTTATGGGGAGTTACCTCAGAATCATAGCACATTATTTTTAAATGTGTAGTGGAATAAAATTTTGTCCTTTTTAGTATGTTTGTCTTTGGCTTAGAAAACAAGCTAAGCTTTGTAAATAAAGTGAAATATAAAAATTTTGTTTTAGCTTGAGATATGAATCCAAAAGAGTAAGATTAAAATTTTGAATGTAACTTGTTAAGTGTTACTGAGAGTATTTTCCAAAGAAGCATTAATTTTTTTTTTTTTTGCAATTGTGCCATTATCATTGAAATGTTCTTTTTGGGTTTGCTGTGCTTGATTAAAAAAGGTATTCATTTTACTGTCATTTTTTAATTTTTAAATTATCCCTTCTAACATATCTGTGAAGTAGGTAGGAGAAATCTTGTACCTCCTTGTGGCAAATGAGGAAACTGAGACAAAGAGAACTGCAGAGATTTGTCCTCAGGCTCAGATGAGCCCTCCTAGACCTTTCTTTATTTTTTCCCATGCCACACTTCTTACCAAGTAACAAACAAGTGAGAAAAGTATAGAGCAATTTGTGCAAATCCATCTCCATTTCACTAGTAGAGAGCACAGGCCATTAGTTACTGTTTCCTAGGAAGCAAGGACACATCAGCTAGAGCTGTTTATGTTTGAGAGAAACATGGTAGAAAAGAACTTGCAGTTTCAAGTCAGGGAGACTTGGTTTATATTTAGGTTCCATTCCTAGCTGGTTCTGGCAACTTTTGTAAGGTACTTGGTTACTCCTGAAACTCAGGTTTCTTATCAGAAGTTGACATTAATAATATTTCTCCTGTGTTGTGATGCATATTAAAGTTGAGCTATTGTATAGTAGATGCCTAATAAATAAACCAGAAATAATCTGTGGAGACATGAACTTCCAGTAAGAAGGAGAAATGGCATCTGTTTCAAGATGATGTATTTTATTTTATTTTCTTGTCTAGCACTGAATAAATGTCTACCAGAGGCCCTGTGATTTTCTTTTGATGACTCTGAAAATCATAGGTTAATGAAAGTAAGAAAGTCTTGACTCCTTGTATTAATTTATTTTTCAGAGTAGACAATTGAAGCCTCAGAAAGAAAATGGATTTTTAAAAATAATTCACACATCAGGAACAGAGCCAGAACTAGAATCTAGGCCTACTGATTCTAGTACAATTGTTTTCCTGCTACTCTGCAATGCTGTGTCTACAGAGAAAGTTTACTTAGTGTGAAAAATATCCCACATTTACATTCAAAGGTATAGCAATGACATACCTGAAAATTCCTGAACCATAAAAAGTGGTGACCACAAGAAAATGAGATGAACAGGTAGAGAAGATCTTGTTCCAACCTGTGGCAGAGTTGATCCCCAGGGCTGTCAGGATAATACAGGTGTAAGAACCCACCAATAGGACAAGAGAACCAAGGCCCAGGACCACCAAGGTGGTCAGGATAGAGGCAATGCTAACGTAGGGGTCAGAACAGGCCAACAGGAGCACTGGAGGAAGCTCACAGGCAAAACTGCAGATGAGGCTGGGGCCACAGAAATCCTGCTGAGCTAGGAGGATGGTGTTAAGCAGGCCAGTCCCCATTCCTATGGCCCAGGAGGCTCCTGCCAGGCCAGCACACACCTTCTTGTTCATAGTCACTACATATGACAGCGGGTGGCACACAGCCTGGAACCGGTCATAGGACATGACTGAAAGGAGGCAAGCTTCAGTGGCCCCTGAAAATATGACCAAAGAGATCTGGGTGAAACATTCAAAGAAGGATATAGTCTTCCAGTTGGAAAGGAGGTTCTTTAACAGCTTTGGTACCATGATTGAGGCATAGAAAGCATCCAGGAAGGAGAGGTGACTGAGGAAGAAGTACATGGGTGTGTGGAGGTGGGAATCAGTGCTGATCACCAGCAGCATCAGCAGGTTCCCTGTGAGGGTCAGGAGGTAAATCACCAGGAATGTTACAAAGAGTACTGCCTGGATCTGAGGGTTGTTGGATAGTCCTTGGAGAACAAACACAGTGACTCTGGTTGTGTTCCCAACTTCCATGGAGCATTTGGGCTTTCCTTCAGAGGCACAAGAACAGAAAAGAATGCTCCAGTGTGCTATGAGTCTCAGAACATTACTGGGGATGAAGTGTCATGAATAAGTTTCAGGGCTAACCCAGGACAGATTGTGTAGCAGAGGCAACCTTGCCATGTCAGACCTCATCAACTCTTTCCAGCTCCGGGCAAGAATCTATTGGCTAAGGTGGAGACAGTGGGAAGGAAGAGTACAGAGAATCAAACTTAGAGAGGAAAGAGAGAAAAAAGAGATTATTGAGATTGGAGAAGGAATCAAAGGGAGTTGGAAATAGCCACCAGTGCACTGAGAAGTACTGTTTCCAGTTCCAAAAAGAATGGAGTTCAAACCACAGGAAGGCTCACTGGCATAGTGAGCAAGCAATAAACACATTGGCTGGCCATCTGGCTGAGAGTCCATGATGCATGTTTGCATGATTGGCAGAGGTATTGTGACAGCTGATGATGGCACAAGACCTTCCTCTGTCACTGTAAGTTCATGAATAATTCACTTGACTTTCTTACCAAAAAGACAAATCAAGAAAACTAGATGGTTTCTAAAGTCTGTTCCAGCTGAGAAATTCTGAAGATTGAGGGACAGTCTTCCTTGGGTATCTCTGATACTGAATGGAAACCTTTTTCCCTTCTGTGTCAACACAAGTGCAAGTGGCACCGGAGATGCTGGTTTCACAGAAACCAGATGGGAGGAAGTGCTCAAATTGAAAGCAATGGCTGTGCACATCAGTGACTCCAAGGGATTTCTGTGAAGTTATAATATCCAATGTTTGCACTATACTCTCAGGATTTAACATGAGAGTCCGTGAAGACTGTGCTATTCTCTGAGCTTTTACCAGAGGATTTGGATAAAATCAAGTCAAATTTGGAGCACCTTCTGTGTATCACAGAGATCGTAAAGGAAAAAAGAGGAGAGATAAAAGACAACCTAGAACGTGTGGAACAATAGACAGAGGGTTTAGTCTAGAACAAAGGAATATAAAAGTGTTCACCTCTCCCCCGCGACGGGTAATTCAGGAGGATGATAAATAAGAATCTGATCTCTATTTATGGCTTTTACACTCGTGAGTTTTCGGAATGGATAGTTTTAGGAGAAAATGGAGTTGAATGAGAATAATATTTGTCTTCACCTGTGTTCTCTAGGCCAACAAGAGATGCTCTTAGTGGAGGCTGCCTGAATGGCATCCTTTCCAACACTGGAGCAAAAGCCACAAATACGGTTAAGGCTTCCTGGGCTTCCCTGAACTTTGTCCTTCCTTTAGAAGATGCAGAGGTGGTGCTTCTGAGCAAGGAAATATCCCTGTAGCCATTCTGTCCAACAGGAAGATTTCTTGACTTTGCCTCCAAATTAACAATGACCAGAGGGACTTGATCTCAGCTCTAGACCTTGGAGATTGTTGATGGTCCCTGGAGAGGCCCTTAGATAGGAGGCCTGCACTGATCTAAATGAGTTCCTGGGCCAACTATTTCTTCCCCATGTTATTCTTGTTTCAGTGAGTTGCATCATCTAAGAGGTACCCTTGGGTGGCCAAGAATTTCTCAAGATAAAAATATAGAGTTCTAAGATTTCTTAGTTCTAAATCTTGGAATTCCTTCCTTCTTCTCTTCCCTCCTTCCTTTCCTTCTGTTTTTGTTAACTGAAAAAAATATTTATTTATTTGTTTGATATTTTTTAGAAATTTATTTTTAGTTGAAGGATAATTGCTTTACAGAATTTTGTTGTTTTCTGTCATACCTCAACATGAATCAGCCATAGGTATAAATGTATCCCCTCCCTTTTGAACCTCCCTCCTTTCTCCCCACCCCCACCTCCATCCCACCCCTCTAGGTTGATACAGAGCCCCTGTGGAGCTTACATTACCATATGTAAAATAGATGGCCAACGGGAATTTGCTGTATGTCTCAGGAAACTACTTTGGTATTTTTGGTTGCACTGCGTTTTTATTGCTACGTGCATACTTGCTCTGGTTGCGGATGGTTGGGTCTACCCCTCTGTTGCAGTGCTGCTTCTTGTGGTGGTGGTTTCTCTTTAGAGCACAGGCTATAGGCACACAGGCTTCAGTAGTTGCAGCACACGGTTTCATTAGTTCTGGCTCACGGGCCCTAGAGCTTGCAGGTTTCAGGAGGTGCACGTGGGCTCTGTAGTTGCATCTTGTGGGCTCTAGATTGAAGAGCTCAGAAGTTGTGGTGTGTGGGCTTAGGTGCCCTGAAGCATGTGATGTCTTATCTGACAAGGGATTGAACCCGTGTCCCCTGCACTGGCAGGCAGATTCACATCCATTGGGCCACCAGGGAAGTCCTGTTTTTGTTAAATTGTAAGTAATGTTTATGATTATGGAAATATAATGATAAAAGCTGGGCTTCCCAGGTGGCATTAGTAGTAAAGAATCTGCTTGCCAATACAGGAGACCCAAGAGATGTGGGTTAAATCACTGGGTCAGGAAGATCCCCTGGAGGGGGTATGGCAACCCATTCCAGTATTCTTGTATGGAGAATCCCATAGATAGTGGAGTCTGGCAGGCTATAGTCCATAGGGTCACAAAGAGTTGGACATGACTGAAGCAACTGACCATGCAATGATAAAAGATACAATATGGAAAAGGTATTTTAAAAGTGAAAAACTATATTAAAGATATTTTCATGATAACAGGAGAAAATACAAATTTATTATGTTATCCAAAATTGATTCTTTAATTTATTGTAATTCACAAAAATCCAAATAGATTAAAAGCTGTAAAAAGTTTTGGGTTAGCAGATGTAAACTAGTATATATAAAATGGATAAATAACAAGGTCCAACTGTACAACACAGAGAAGTATTTCAATATCTTGTCAGAAACCATAATGGAAAAGAATATAAAAAAAGAATGTATATATGTGTGTATTCCAGAATCTTTTGACGTATAGCAGAAATTAACAGAACATTTTTGAAGGGTTAATGCAGCCACAATAGGGAAGCAGGAGATGTGCCTGCAAACGGGACTCTGCTTGGGCTGAACGTGCTTGCAAATGAGGCGTTCTGCCAAGGAGTCTGGACCCAGCCTTGAGTTTAATGGTCCCTTGCAAACGAGGGAACATTCCCTTCTTGTGATAAGAAGAAAGAAAGGGCTCTGGACAGACTCTGCAGTAAGCAGAAATTTCACTCCCTTTTGCTGTACGATAACATTTATGCACATGCGCTATACTGAGAAGGCTTAGTCATACAGTCTGGAATTCTGCCCAGGGGGGCTATATATAAATAAACCGCAAGCTCACTTGCTTGCGCAGTTCTTTTTCCTCTGGCCAGAGTTGTGTCTGTCTCTTGTGTGTCTTTGTGTGTCTTGTCTTTGTGTCATTTCACTCGCAATCTCCAACACATTTTAAATCATCTAACTTCAATTTTATCAAGGTAAAAAAGCTTAAAAAATTTAACTGTCATAAAAATTTTTATTATTGAAAAATTTAAGGATTGTTTTTCAGTCACTAAGTTGTGTCCAGCTCTTTGCAACTCCATTGATTGCTGCACGCTCAGCTCACCTGTCTTTCACTATCTCCTGGAGTTTGCTCAGATTCATGTCCATTGTGTTGGCAATGCCATCTAACCATTTCGTCCTTCTCCTTTTGTTTTCAATCTTTCCCAGCATCAAAGTCTCTTCCAATGAGTTGGCTCTTTGCATCAAGTGGTCAAAGTATTGAAGCTTCAGCTTCAGCATTAGTCTTTCCAATGAATATTCAGGGTTGATTTACTTTAGGTTTGACTGGTTTGATTTTAATGTCCAAGGGTCTCTCAGGAGTCTTTTCTAGCACCACACTTTGAAAGCATCAGTTCTTCAGTGTTCAGTCTTCTTTATGGTGCAACTCTCACAACCATACGTGCCTACTAACCCTAGCCTTGACTGTACAGACCTTTGTCAGAAATCAATGTCTCTGTTTTTAATATGCTGAGTAAGAAGAATAGTGTAATAATCCTTCTGCATCCATTATCCAGCTTCAGCATTTATCAACTCATTTACTGTTACGCACCTTTGACCACATGGGACCGAAAAATGTGGTCTCCATATTACATGAATAGTCAAGTGTCTAAAACATGGACATGTTCAAAGGTAGAAGGGAAAGATAAGTATTGATGAAAAATTATCAGTCTTTCCCAGCGATACTGACTGAATGATGGTTGATTGAATAAATACCTAGGAAATAACAAAGCAACAATATCGATGGAACTTGGGTTTTTAACTCTGGACTCTCTAATACATCTCTGGACTTAGGAGAAAATAATCTTTTATTTTGTTTGATTCATTTTATTTTGGGATCTCTTCTGTAACAGCTTAGCCTTTATCTCTCTAAAACAGATTGCCTAACTAATTCCAATTTATCTCCAATTTCCCACCACCAAAAATAAGGTTGCAAAAAACAATTTTTTAGTGCCTTCAGAAGTGTTTCTTTTATATTTGAGATGTATGTTAGGTGTTCTCTGAGCTACAAATGGTAATAGGAAATCTTATTATGAACTGACAAAAGTAAAAAGTAGAACTTTTTTATTTTGCAAAAGCTTAAACTGCATAGTCAGAAATATATCTGCATTTTAATACAAATTACATAATTCCTAGTCTTTTATCAGTTCAGTCCAGTCACTCAGTTGTGTCCGACTCTTTGCGACCCCATGGACTGTAGCATGCCAAGCTTCTTTGTCCATCACCAGCTCCTGGACTTTACTCAAACTCATGTCCATTAAGTTGGTGATGCCATCCAA
This sequence comes from Oryx dammah, assembly GCF_014754425.2. NCBI lineage: Eukaryota > Metazoa > Chordata > Mammalia > Artiodactyla > Bovidae > Oryx > Oryx dammah. The sequence goes on along the minus strand of NW_024070213.1, from coordinate 86,025,272 downwards.
CCATCTCATCCTCTGTCTTCCCCTTCTTCTCCCACCTTCAATCTTTCCCAGCATGAAGGTCTTTTCAAATGAGTCAGCTCTTCACATCAGGTGGCCAAAGTATTGGAGTTTCAGCTTCAGCATCAGTCCTTCCAATGAATATTCAGGATTGATTTCCTTTAGGATGGACTGGTTGGATCTTCTTGCAGTCCAAGGGACTCTCAAGAGTCTTCTCCAACACCACAGTTCAAAAGCATCAATTCTTTGGCACTCAGCTTTCTTTACAGTCCAACACATCTATATGACTACTGGAAAAACCATAGCTTTGACTAGACGGAACTTTGTTGGCAAAGTAATGTCTCTGCTTTTTAATATGCTGTCTGGGTTGGTCATAACTTTTCTTCCAAGGATCAAGCACCTTTTAATTTCATGGCTGCAGTTACCATCTGCAGTGATTTTGGAGCTCCAAAAATAAAGTCTGTCACTGTTTCCACTGTTTCCCCATCTATTTGCCATGAAGTGATGGGACCAGGTGCCATAATCTTAGTTTTCTGAATGTTGTGTTTTAAGCCAACTTTTTCACTCTCCTCTTTCACTTTCATCAAGAGGCTCTTTAGTTCTTCAGTTTCTCCCATAAGGGTGGTGTCGTCTGCATATCTGAGGTTATTGATATTTCTCCCGGCAGTCTTGATTCCAGTCTTTAACTTCATGAAAATAATGAATTAGGCTAAAATGCACTCTAATATTTTATAGGTTCAGGACCAGTGTTTGTAGTATATAAAAACATATTTTTACAGAGGAAAAAAACAACTTGCAAGTAGGTATTTTAAACATAAGTGTCTATAGCTATAAAATTCTGTTCTTGGTAGCATTTATGTTTTGGGGGAGTCTCCCAGTCTTCAAAGGACAAAGCAGAGAGCAGAATCAGTGTAAGATGTCCACAGAGTTTGTAAGTAGAGGCTCTGAAGATTTGCAGCATCCTGATAAGATGCCTTCAGTTCCTTAACATTGCACAGAAATTATGATTTATGTTGTATATTTCTTGGTCCACTTACCAGTTATCCTGTCATTTTCTGCACTATTGATCAAATACTGAATGTCTATACATCTGAGCAGAGGATCCACAGGGTTGCAGTCAGTCAAAAGAACAAACTGACAGCAAAACCTTTGAAATTGTCAAAGATACTCTGTTTGTCTTTAAGGATGTCCAGACAGATGATTCCTGGACTGTGGATGTTGCTGTTATAGGTTCTGGTGCAGAACATTGTATTATATTTTTAAAAATTTTTATTTATTTATATATTTTTGACTGTGTTGGGCCTTTGTTGCTGTATTCTCTAGTTGCAGAGAGCGGAGGCTACTCTTTAGTAGTGCGTGGGCTTACTTTCTTGTGGTGCATGGGCTTCTCACTGCAGTGGCTTCTTTTGTGGAGGAGCACAGGGCCTAGGGTACGCTGACTTCAGGAGTTGTGTCATGTGGACTCATTAGTTGTGGCTCTTGGACTCTAGAGCACAGGCTCAATAATTCTGACACATGGGCTTATTTGCTCCAAGGTACATGGAATCCTCCTGGATCAGGGATCAATCACTAGTCTCTTGCATTGGCAGGCTGATTCTTTACCACTGAGGGAAAGACACACATTGCTTTATTTAAAATAGATAACCCACAATGACCTACTGTGTAGCACAGAGAACTCTACTCAATACTCCATAATAACCTAAATGGGAAAAGAGTTTGAAAAAGAAGAGATGCATGTATATGTATAACTGAATCACTTTGCTATACCCTTGAAACTAGCCAAACATTTTAGCCAGCTTATATTCCAATATAAAATAAAAAATTTAAAAGGAAATATTTGGTGTGGACAATAAGATGAAAATGTGATATCCAGAAAGAACATATCGCTTTCACATACAGAACCTGGTGGACCAAGTGTAGTCGATTTCCACTCATCAGTGTTGTCTCCATTGGCCCAGCAAGTTAGGAGGGGAGAATCAAGGTTATTTCAGCTAGCTCCTTCTGAGTTCTTACGGTGCTAGTGGATAACTTAGCAGTGGTTTTGCTAGAGTGTGGTGCTTTTCTTCTCCTGGGTGGCAGAAATTTTTCTCACTTGTTTTTAGACTTTGGAGTGGCTAGATTTCACCAATCCGTGTCTGAATTAGCACGTCGGCCTGTGGCTCTCATCATGAGACATTCACCAGATTGGACATCTTGGAGAAGTTATTTCTTAGAAAATTCTGCTGCCTGCTCAGCCCAGTCCCTGGATGCTATGGTTATTGGAGAAGATGAGAAAGAGGCAGGGAAGGCAAACAGGAAGCCGAGGAAGTCCAGGCCAAGAGTGTGGAACATTGAAAGTTGGACAGTATTGTCTGCAATAAACATTTAATACATGTTTCCTCAAGAATTTATATGATTATATTTTAGAGAATTATACCTGGATGAATATATCTGGATCATAGTGTATCAGTTCAGTTCAGTCACTCAGTCATGTCCGACTCTTTGCGACCCCATGAATTGCAGCACGCCAGGCCTCCCTGTCCATCACCAACTCCTGGAGTTCACTCAAACTCACGTCCATCGAGTTGGTGATGTCATCCAGCCATTTCATCCTCTGTCATCCCCTTCTCCTCCTGCCCCCAATCCCTCCCAGCATCAGAGTCTTTATATGTAGGTATAATTTGATCAAGTACTCATGCAATGGAGATGATGTAACTTTCACTATAATCCTTGTAAGTTTCTTTCATAAATAATTGTTAGCTAATATTTGGTCATCTATCAGGTGTGGAATGCCATCTCTTTGCTGTTTTAACTTAATATTTTTTAGTTGCTATTGAGTTGAGCATCTCTCTGTACATTTAACAATTATGATTTATTATAGGATATTGAGTATTGGTCTCTGTGCTATACAATAGGACTTTGTTGCTTATCCATTCTCTGTATAATAATTTGCATCTGCTAGTCCCAAACTCCCAATCCAACCCTCACCCTCCACTTCTCCTAGGCAACCGCAAGTCTTTTTTTTAAAATTAATTAATTTTTTAATTGAAGGATAATTGCTTTACAGAATTTTTTATTTTCTGTCAAACTTCAACATGAATCAGCCATAGGTACATATAACCCCTCCCTTTTGAACCTCCCTCCCATCTGCCTCCCCACCCCATCCCTCTAGCTAAGTTGATACAGAGCACCTGTTTGAGTTTCCTGAGCCATACAGCAAATTCCCATTGGCTATGTAATTTACATATAGTAATATAAGTTTCCATGTTACTCTTTCCATACTTCTCACCCTCTCTTCCCCCTCCTATGTCCATAAGTCTATTCTCTATGTCTGTTTCTCCATTGCTGCCCTTAAATAAATTCTTCAGTACCATTTTTCTAGATTCCATATATATGCATTAGAATATGACATTTATTTTTCTCTTTCTGACTTACTTCACTCTGTATAATAGGTTCTAGGTTCATACACTTCATTAGAACTGGCTCAAAGCCTTCCTTTTTATGGCTGAGCAATATTCCAATGGGTATATGTACCACAACTTCTTTATCCATTCATCTGTCATTGGACATCTAGGTTGCTTCCATGTACTAGCTATTGTAAATAGTGCTGCGATGAAGAATGGGACATGTGTCTTTTCAATTTTTGTTTCCTAGTTTTTAAGGGAATCTCCATACCACCTTCCATAGTGGCTGTGTCAATTTACATTCCCACCAGCAGTGCAAGAGCATTCCCTTTTCTTCACACCCTCTCCAGCATTTATTGTTTGTAGATTTTTGATGATGGCCATTCTGACCAGTGTGAGGTGATATCTCATTGAGTTTTTATCTGCATTTCTCTAATGATGAGTGGTTCCAAATAGGAAAAGGAGTACATCAAGGCTGTATATTGTCACCCTACTTATTTAATTTATATGCATAGTACATCATGAGAAATGCTGGGCTGGAGGAAGCACAAGCTGGAATCAAGATTGCTGGGAGAAATATCAATAACCTCAGATATGCAGATGACACCACCCCTATGGCAGAAAGTGAAGAAGAACTAAAAATCCTCTTGATGAAAGTGAAAGAGGAGAGTGAAAAAGTTGGCTTAAAGCTCAACATTCAGAAAACGAAGATCATGGCATCCGGTCCCATCACTTCATGGCAAATAGATGGGGAAACAGTAGAAACAGTGGCTGACTTTTATTTTTCTGGGCTCCAAAATCACTGCAGATGATGATTGCAGCCATGAAACTAAAAGACGCTTACTCCTTGGAAGGAAAGTTATGACCAACCTAGACAGCAGATTAAAAAGCAGAGACATTACTTTGTCAACAAAGATCTGTCTAGTCAAGGCTATGGTTTTTCCAGTGGTCATGTATGGATGTGAGAGTTGGACTGTGAAGAAAGCTGAGTGCCGAAGAATTGATGCTTTTGAACTGTGGTGTTGGAGAAGACTCTTGAGAGTCCCTTGGACTGCAAGGAGATCCAACCAGTCCATTCTAAAGGAGATCAGTCCTGGGTGTTCTTTAGAAGGACTGATGCCAAAGCCAAAACTCCAGTCCTTTGGCCACCTCATGTGAAGAGTTGACTCACTGGAAAAGACTCTGATGCTGGGAGGGATTGGGGGCAGGAGGAGAAGGGGACAACCGAGGATGAGATGGCTGGATGGCATCACTGACTCGATGGATGTGAGTCTGAGTGAACTCCGGGAGTTGGTGATGGACAGGGAGGCCTGGCGTGCTGCGATTCATGGGGTCGCAAAGAGTCAGACACGACTGAGTGACTGAACTGAGCTGAAATGGTATATTCTTTTCCATTGGTTCTATATGTTTGTTTCTGTATATTCATTTCAGAACAGCTGCTCTCAGCTGCTGTTGTGCATGCACTTCTGTGTCTGAAGGTGTATTCCTGATGTATCCGTGGAGAGAGAGCATCTCCATGTCCACCTACTCCTGCTCCATCTTGTTCTCTCCACAAGTGTGTTTTCTATGTCTGTGAGTCTGTTTCTCTTCCATATGTTCTTTCTCACATGACTTTTCCTTTTTAGGAGGAGTAAACTGTTTCATGTCCTTTGGTGTCACACTTAGAACAATGTGTGTATGCCAATTTTATGCACATATTTACTAATGGCTTCATTTTGTACATTTCATCTTTAATCCATCTGGATTTCCCTTTCAAGTAACAAAAATGCTATTTCAGATAAAAACAAAACCAAAAATTCACCAGTTCCTCTTAAATATGTGGGCAGACACAAAAAAACCACTTTTGTATAATTTCATTTATAGGAAACATTGAGAATATGTAAAGAAACAGAGAAAGAAAGGGGATTAAGGGTTGCCAGGGGCTGAGGGAGGGAGGAATTGGGGACTGCATGCATCAGATAAAGGGTTTTATTTGGAAGAATAAAGTATTTTGAAACTAGACAGTGGTGATGGTTGTATAGTGTTGTGAATGTACTTAATGGTCTAGAATTGTGAAATTAAAAAGGCTTAAATTTTATTATTTTATTCCTTTTTCACATTTACAAGTCTTTACCTAATGTGTTATTATAAGTAAATTGTAGGCAAATGCCATTTATTTTCTGCAGCACCTAGCTAGTTGCTCTGGGCATATTGACTACTTAAAATAAAATACAAATTTTAAGTGTTCGTATAATTTTAGTGATATGAAATTGAGCAGAGGGTTATTTGAATTGCAGCAAACTTTACATTTGATAAGCCCTAGCTTCTCTGGTGGCTCAGAGGGTAAAGCGTCTGCCTGCAATGTGGGAGACCCGGGTTCAATCCCTGGGTTGGGAATATCCTCTGGAGAAGGAAATGGCAACCCACTCCAGTATTCTTGCCTGGAGAATACCATGGACAGAGGAGCCTGGTAGACTACAGTCCATGGTGTTGCAAAGAGTCTGACATGATTGAGCGACTTCACTTTCTTTTTCATTTTATCTGTTCACTTACTGAATTCCCTTGAGTTCGTTGGTTTCATTGCCAGGGAATTGAGGTCACTTCCTGGGATCCCCTTATCTGGACTTACCACTTACATAAAACTCCCAAGGGTACCTCTGCACTGATGACTGTTTACCCCCAACCCCATGCCATGTCCGTGCACAGTGATACCAATACAACCCACTCCATGGTTTCAGGGAGGTCTGGGTGCAATAAGGACCCCAACTCTAAAGACATAGCTGGGTTCAGACCCAGCTTCTCCTTCTCATCAGTGATGTGTCCCTTGACAAGCAACATGCCTCTCAGAGTCCCCAAGCTACCCATCTGCACAATGAGGTCATTCTGATGTCTACTTCCTAGGGAGACCATCAGGTGTATAGACGTATAAACACCTACATTGCCTGTAAAGCCCATAGGCTGGTATTACACATGGTTCATGGACAGACTTAGCAAAGGAGGGATTACATAAAGGGATACTGTAGCACAGAACAAAACTGCAACAAGCCTAGGGAAAGTCACTCACTCCCCTTCCTGCCTGTTTCCCAGTCCCCCTGTGGGAGAGTTTAAATTAAATGAAATTCAGACATTGTCCTCTCCGGCCTACAGCCTTCCAGGTCCCCTTATTGTGTTTAGATTCAGATCTGAGTGTTTCATCTTGGCTTATGTGGTGGGCTGCTCCCATTGTAGCTCCCAGGGTTCCTGGTTCCTGGTTACACATCTTTGTATAATCCCCACTGTTTTTAGTGGATGGACAATGAGATTGGGTTCTAACATGTGGACTGATTTATGAAAAGTCGGTGACTTCTACTCATTCCTCCTCTCTTGCTGTTTCTCAGTCTCTCTAACTCTGTCTTTGCCTCTCTCTGTCTTTTTTTTTTTAACCTCTTTCTCTCTTGTGTGCATCAGATCAGTTCAGTCACTCAGTCATGTCAGACTCTTTGTGACCCCATGGAATGCAGCACACCAGGCTTCTCTGTCCATCACCAACTCCCTGAGCTTGCTCAAACGCATGTCCGTTGATTCTGTGATGCCATGCAACCATCTCATCCTCTGTCATCCCCTTCTTCTCCCACCTTCAATCTTGCCCAGCATCTTTTCCAATGAGTCAGTTCTTTGCATCAGGTGGCCAAAGTATTGGAGTTTCAGCTTCAACATCAGTCCTTCTAATGAATATCCAGGACTGATTTCCTTTAGGATAGATTGGTTGGATCTCCTTGCAGTCCAAGGGACTCTCAAGAGTCTTCTCCAACACCACAGTTCAAAAGCATCAATTCTTTGGCCCTCAGCTTTCTTTATAGTCCAATTCTCACATCCAGACACAACCACTGAAAAAGCCATAGCTTTGACTAGATGGACCTTTGCTGGCAAAGTAATGTCTCTGCTTTTTAATCTGCTGTCTAGGTTGGTCATAACTTTTCTTCCAAGCAGCAAGCATCTTTTAATTTCATGGCTGTAGTCACTATCTGCAGTGATTTTGGAGTAAAAAAAAAAAGTCTTACTGTTTCCATTATTTTTCCATTTATTTGCCATGAAGTGATGGGACCAGATGCCATGATCTTTGTTTTTTGAATGCTGAGTTTTAAGCCAGCCTTTTCACTCTCCTCTTTCACTTTCATCAAGAAGCTCTTTAGTTCTTCTTTGCTTTCTGCCATAAGGGTGGTATCATCTGTATATCTGAGGTTATTGATATTTCTCCCAGCAATCTTGATTCCAGCTTGTGATTCACCGACCCCGGGGTTTCACACAATGTACTCTGTATATAAGTTAAATAAGCAGGGTGACAATATGTAGTCTTGATGTACTCCTTTCCCAATTTGGAACCAGTCTGTTGTTCCATGTCCAGTTCTAACTGTTGCTTCTTGACCTGTATACCGATTTCTCAGGAGGCAGGTCAGGTGGTCTCCCATCTCTTGAGGGATTTTCCACAGTTTGTTGTGATCTACACAGTCAAAGGCTTTGGCATGGTCAATAAAGCAAAAGTAGATGTTTTTCTGGAACTTTTTTCTTTTTCGATGATCCAGTGGATGTTGACAATTTGATCTCTGGTTCCTCTGCCTTTTCTAAATCCACTTTGAACATCTGAAAGTTCATGGTTCATGTACTGTTGAAACCTGGCTTGGAGAATTTTGAGGATTTCTTTGCTAGAGTGTGAGATGAGTTCAATTGTGTGATAATTCAAACATTCTTTGTCATTGTCCTTCTTTGGGATTGGAAAACTGACCTTTTCCAGTCATTTGGCCCTTGCTGAGTTTTCCAAATTTGCTGGCATATTGACTGTAGCACTTTCACAGCATTATCTTTTAGGATTTGAAATAGCTCAACTAATTCCATCACCTTCACTAGTTTTGTTCATAGTGATGCTGCCTAACTGGTATGAATTTTTTTTGTCACTTCCACTGTAAAATCATTAGGGATTTGATTTAGGTCATACTTGAATGCTCTAGTGGTTTTCCCTACTCTCTTCAATTTAAGTCTGAATTTTGCAATAAGGAGTTCATGATCTGAGCCACAGTCAGCTCCCAGTCTTGTTTTTGCTGACTGTATAGAGCTTCTCCATCTTTGGCTGCAAAGAATATAATTAATCTGATTTTGATGTTGACCATCTGGGGATGTCCATGTGCCGAGTCTTCTCTTGTGTTGTTGGAACAGGGTGTTTGCTATGACCAGTGCGTTCTCTTGGCGAAACTCTGTTAGCCTTTGCCCTGCTTCATTTTGTACTCCAAGTCCAAATTTGCCTGTTACTCCAGGTATGTCTTGATTTCCTACTTTTGCATTCCAGTCCTCTGTGATGAAAAGGACATTTTTTTGGGTGTTAGTTCTAGAAGGTCTTGTAGGTCTTCATAGAATTGTTCAACTTCAGCTTCTTCAGCATTACTTGTTGGGGCATAGACTTGGATTGCTGTGATATTCAATGGCTTGCCTTGGAAATGAACAGAAATCATTCTTTCATTTTTGAGATTGCACCCAAGTGTTGGTGTTCACACTTGCCATCTCCTGTTTGACCACTTCTAATTTACTTTGATTCATAGACCTAGCGTTCCAGATTCCTATGCAAAATTGTTCTTTATACCATCAGAGTTTACTTCCATCACCAGTCATATCCACAATTGGGCATTTTTTTTCACTTTGGCTCTGTCTCTTTATTCCTTGTGGAGTTATTTCTTCACTCTTCTCCAGTAGTGTATTGGGCACCTACCAACCTGGGGAGTTCATCTTTCAGTGTGATATCTTTTTGCCTTTTCATACTGTTCATGGGGTTCTCAAGGTTTCATGAGGTTCATGGGGTTTCATGTATATGTTGGCTATTTATATGTCTTTGGAGGAATGTCTATACAGATCTTTTACCCATTTAAAAATCATGTATGTATGTATGAATCTGTATAGGTATCTATGTAGCTATTGAGTTGTGTGAATTTGTTATATATTTCAAATATTAACCCTTATCAGACATGTGGTTTGCAAATATTTTGTTATTCTATAGGTTGCCTTTTCATTTCGTTGACTGTTTCCTTCACTTTGCAGAATCTTTTTAGTTTGATGCTGTCCCAGTTATTCCTGTTACCGCTTTTGTTGCCTGTACTTTTGGTGTCATATCAAAAAATCTTTGCCCAGGTCAAAGCCAAGAAGTGTATTCTGTATGTTTTCTTCTATTAGTTTTATGGTTTCATGCCTTACATTTAAGTATTTAATTTGTTCTGAACTTGCCTCAGCTTTATTGAAATATAATTGACATATAACATTGTGTAAGTTTAAGGTATATAGTATAATGATTTGGTCCATGTATATATTGCAGAATATTTTACCACAATAAAAAGTTAGTTATCATATCCTCGACCACACATAATCACCATTTTGTTCTTGATGTTGTTATAATGAGAGCATTAAAGCTCTACTCTCACAGTTACTTTCAAGTATACAATAAAGTATTGTTAACTGTAGTCACTATGTTCTACCCTAGAAACTCAGAACTTATTCATGTTATAACTGGAAGTTTGTACCCTTTGCCCAACATACCCCCATTTACATACCACTTAACCCCAGCAACCACCACTCTAAACTGTTTCTATGAGTCTGATGTCTTTAGAATCCACACAGAAATGAGATCATAACAGTGTTTGTCTCTCCCTTTCTAACTTATTTCACTTAGCATAATGCCCTCAAGGTCCATCCATGTTGTTATAAATGGCAGGATTTCCTTTTTTTGTGGCTGAATAATATTCCATTGTATGTATATAATTCTCTATATCCATTTTGAGTTGATTTTTGTATTTGATGTTCAAATACCTTCCCTCATGGCTTCCCTGGTGGCTCAGATGGTAAGGAATCCTGCAACGTAGAAGACCTGAGTTCAATCCCTGGGTCAGGAGGATCCCCTCTAGAGGGGAATGGCTACCCACTCCAGTATTCTTGCCTGGAGAATTCCACGGACAGAGGAGCCTGGTGGGCTATAGTCCATGGGGTTTCAAACAGTCAGACATGACTGAGCAACTAATTTATTATTATGAGATAATCATCCAAGTTTATTCTTATGCATGTGAATACCCTTTCCCCCCTAGTATCATTTATGGAAAAGACTGTCCTTTCTCCAATGTGTATTCTTGGCTCCCTTGTCAAATATTAGTTAATCATACCTGTGAGGGATTATTTTTTGATTCTGTCCCATTGACCTATGTGTCAGTTTTTATTCCAGTGTGTTAGTCAGTCTCTCAGTCATGTCTGACTCTTTGGGACCCCAGGGACTGTGGCCCACCGGGTTCCTCTGTCCATGGGATTTCCTAGGCAGAAATACTGGGGTGGGTTGCCATTTCCTCCTCTAGGGGATTTTCCCAACCCAGGGATTGAGTCCGTGTCTTTTCTGTCTCCTGCATTAGCAGATGGGTTCTTTACCACTAACACTACCTGGGAAGCACCAAGGTGGGGCTTGATGCCAGTACGATAATGTTTTGATTACTGTAGCTTTTCAATAAAGTCTGGAGTCAAGAAGTGTGATATCTGCAGTTTTATGTTTCTTTTTCAGGATTGCTTTGGCTATTTGAGATCTTTTGTGGTTCCATACAAATTTTAGTATTATCTGTTTAGTGGAAAATGCCACTGAAAATGTTGCTAGAGATTCCATTGAAACTGTAGACAACTTTAGGTAGTCTAGGTATTTTCAATATTAAATCTTCCTTTCCAGTCAATGTTTCATTTATTTGTGTCTTCTTCAATTTCTTTCATCAGAAATGTCTGTTTTTTTTATTTGATGAATTTATATTTCTGTTATTCTTGTATGCATTCTGAAATTTTCTATGATATTGTAATTTTTATTTATTTTTAATATAAATTTATTTATTTTAATTGGAGGCTAATTACTTTACAATATTTTATTGGTTTTGCCATACATTGACATGAATCCACCATGGGTGTACATGTGTTCCCCATCCTGAACCCCCCTCCCACCTCACTCCCCATCCCATCCCTGTGGGTCATTCCAGTGCACCAGCCCTGAGCATCCTGTATCATGCATCGAACCTGGGCTGGCGATTCATTTCACATATGATAATATACATGTTTCAATGCCATTCTCCCAAATCATCCCACCCTCGCCCTCTCCTATAGAGTCCAAAAGACTGTTCTATACATCTGTGTCTCTTTTGCTGTCTCACATACAGGGTTAGCGTTACCATCTTTCTAAATTCCATATATATGCATTAGTATACTGTATTGGTGTTTTTCTTTCTGGCTTACTTCACTCTGTATAATCGGCTCCAGTTTCATCCACTTCATTAGAACTGATTTAAATGTATTCTTTTTAATCCCTGAATAATATTCCATTGTGTATATGTACCACAGCTTTCTTATCCATTTCTCTGCTGATGGACATCTAGGTTGCTTCCATGTCCTGGCTATTATAAACAGTTCTGCGATGAGCATTGGGGTACATGTGTCTCTTTCAATTCTGGTTTCCTCAGTGTGTATGCCCAGCAGTGGGATTGCTGGGTCATAAGGCAGTTCTATTTCCAGTTTTTTGAGAAATCTCCACACTGTTCTCCATAGTGGCTGTACTAGTTTGCATTCCCACCAACAGTGTAAGAGGGTTCCCCGTTCTCCACACCCTCTCCAGCATTTATTGCTTGCAGACTTTTGGATTGCAGCCATTCTGACTGGCATGAAATGATACCTCATTGTGGTTTTGATTTGCATTTCTCTGATAATGAGTGATGTTGAGCATCTTTTCATGTGTTTGTTAGCCATCTGTATGTCTTCTTTGGAGAAATGTCTGTTTAGTTCTTTGGCCCATATTTTGATTGGGTCGTTTATTTTTCTGGCATTGAGCTGCATAAGTTTCTTGTATATTTTTGAGATTAATGCTTTGTCAGTTGCTCCATTTGCTATTATTTTCTCCCATTCTGAAGCCTGTCTTTTCACCTTGCTTATAGTTTCCTTTGTTGTGCAGAAGCTTTTAATTTTAATGAGGTCCCATTTGTTCATTTTTGCTTTTATTTCCAGTATTCTGGGAGGTGGGTCATAGAGGATCCTGCTGTGATGTATGTCGGAGAGTGTTTTGCCTATGTTTTCCTCCAGGAGTTTTATAGTTTCTGGTCTTACATTTAGATCTTTCATCCATTTTGATTTTATTTTTGTGCATGGTGTTAGAAAGTGTTCTAGTTTCATTCTTTTAAAAGTGGTTGACCAGTTTTCCCAGCATCACTTGTTAAAGAGATTGTCTTTAATTCATTGTATATTCTTGCCTCCTTTGTCAAAGATAAGGTGTCCATATGTGTGTGGATTTATCTCTGGGCTTTCTATGTTGTTCCATTGATCTATATTTCTGTCTTTGTGCCAGTACCATACTGTCTTGATGACTGTGGCTTTGTAGTAGAGCCTGAAGTCAGGCAGGTTGATTCCTCCAGTTCCATTCTTCTTTCTCAAGATTGCTTTGGCTATTCGAGGTTTTTTGTATTTCTATACAAATTTTGAAATTATTCGTTCTAGCTCTGTGAAAAATACCGTTGGTAGCTTGATAGGGATTGCATTAAACCTATAAATTGCTTTGGGTAGTATACTCATTTTCACTATATTGATTCTTCCAATCCATGAACATGGTATATTTCTCCATCTATTAGTGTCCTCTTTGTTTTCTTTCATCAGTGTTTTATAGTTTTCTATATATAGGTCTTTAGTTTCTTTAGGTAGATATATTCCTAAGTGTTTTATTCTTTTCATTGCAATGGTGAATGGAATTGTTTCCTTAATTTTTCTTTCTAGTTTCTCATTATTAGTGTATAGGAATGCAAGGGATTTCTGTGTGTTGATTTTATATCCTGCAACTTTACTATATTCATTGATTAGCTCTAGTAATTTTCTGGTGGAGTCTTTAGGGCTTTCTATGTAGAGGATCATGTCATCTGCAAACAGTGAGGGTTTTACTTCTTCTTTTCCAATTTGGATTCCTTTATTTCTTTTTCTGCTCTGATTGCTGTGGCCAAAACTATGTTGAGTAGTGGTGAAAGTGGACACCCTTGTCTTGTTCCTGACTTTAGGGGAAATGCTTTCAATTTTTCACCATTGAGGAGAATGTTTGCTGTGTGTTTGTCATATATAGCTTTTATTATGTTGAGGTATGTTCCTCTATTCCTGCTTTCTGGAAGGTTTTTATCATAAATGGGTGTTAATTTTTTCAAAGGCTTTCTCTGCATCTATTGAGACAATCATATGGCTTTTATTTTTCAATTTGTTAATGTGGTGTATTACATTGATTGATTTGCAGATATTGAAGAATCTTTGCATCCCTGGGATAAAGCCCACTTGGTCATGAGGTATGATCTTTTTAATATGTTGTTGGAATCTGTTTGCTAGAAGTTTGTTAAGGATTTTTGCATGTTGTAATTTTTAAACTTTTTAAATATCATTTTTATGCTGTCTTTGTGTTACTTTGTTTTCTGTCTTTTGTTTGTGACAAAAATCTCCTACTGTCCTTACACTCTAAAGAACATTAAATACCAGATAATAATATATCATCTATACAGATGTAAAATGATGAGAACTCCCAAATTCTACAATTAGGAGTATTCATTTATGTGTAGGGTCAAAATAAAGAGATTGTGCAGTGTTGGTGGTATAGTGGTGAGCATAGCTACCTTCCAAAATAAATAGATTCACAAACATGCAGTGTTTAGATTTAATAATGTCCATTTCTTTAAGAAAATCTAGATGAGTGCACATTACAACAAAATAAAAGCAGAATGAAAGAAAGAACTTATAAATAATGATGGGTAACACTCAAATGTTGGGTATTAGTGCTCTAATGCTCTATATGTTCATTTCATTTAATACCCACAGTGTCTTTATAATTTAGATATTATTGCTATATTATTTATAGGAAATTGACACAGAAAAGTTAAGTAATTTATTGGAGTCATAAAGCTTACATGGGCAGAGCAAGGGTATGAATATAGGCAACTGGGATCTTAAGGCAATGCACCTAACCATTGTGTTCTAATGAAAAGGGAAGTAAAACTGGATAAATGTTCTGTAAAAGGAATACTTGTCAGTACTAAATAATTTTAAAATTAGAATGAGACCAAAGAACTATAGAAATTATGACTAAACTCCATAATATAATTGATTAAAAAGTCCCATCTCATGCTTAGTCACTCGGTCATGTCCAACTCTGCATCCCCATGGGCTGTAGCCCAGCAGGCTCCTCTGTTTTCCCAGACAAGAATCCTGGATTGGGTTGTCATTTCCTTCTTTGGGGGGTCTTCCTAACCCAGGAACTGAACTCATGTCTCTTGTGTCCCCTGCATTGCAGGTGGATTCTTTACCACTAAGCCATTGCAGAAGCCCCTCCCTCAAAAAAAGTCACATAATGTAAAGCAATAATTCATGAACGATACCCAGAAACAATAATCCCAGAAAGTAGGAAAAAAAAGCAGGAAGGGAGTGAATTAAAGTGGCAGAGAGAAGATGGAGACTGTTAAAGTAAAATAAATCTGTAATCTTTCATGGGAGCTGTCAACATGCTTTGTTCTTATGGTTTAAATTCATAAGTATATATTCAAGATGTCTAAAATTATAAAAAGAAAATAAAAATAGTTAAATACCATAGAGGACAATAAATTGAATAAAATCCTTAACAAAGTTGATCAATAAGACAAAAAACAAAGTGTCAAGATAAAATACATAAATGATTAATTCAGAAGATACAACATCTAACCGAATTCTAGAAAGAAAGTGATGGTGGTTGTGTGAGAGGGTAGAAGGAAAAACAGACCAGAGGGTAGAAAGAAAAACAGATAAAAATGAGATAAAATTTCTTGTATTTTATTTTTCATTCTCAGTATACCCAGGGAGAGGAGAGGCTGGTAGAGGGCTCCCTTACAGTTAGTGGTCTAGAATTCTACCTTAAGTTCAAGCACTTGGCAACACAAACTCATTTCCTTTTATTCTATGTTCTTGTTCACTACTTAAAATATTGCAAGTGTTTCCCCAATGTCCTTTTCACAGCTGCCTTCACCTCCATGTTCTTTAGGCTGTAGACGAGGGGGTTCAGCATGGGTGTGACTGCACTGTACTGCAAGGATGAGAGCAAATCTAGGCAGGAACCGGAAGTGGGCGTGAGATAGCGAGTCAAACCTGACCCAGAGAACAGGATCACCACAATGAGGCGGGAGGAGCAGGTGGAGAAGGCCTGGCTTTTGCCTGTGGCGGAGCTGACGTTCAGGATGGTGGAGACAATGCAAGCATAAGAGAAGAAGACTGGGAGGAAGGTTCCAAGACTATGTAGTAAGATGGAGCAGATCAGGATGTCTATATTGATAGAGATATCAGAGCAAGACGGAGGGAAGAGGGAGGGCAGCTGACAGGTATAGTGGTGGATGGTTTGTGCCTCACAGAAGTCCAGGTTAATAGCCAAAAGCACAATGACGACTGAATTGAGAGAGGCCAGACCCCATGAAGCCAGTATAAGCTTTACACAGAGCTGGGTGCTCATCAGCTGGCCATAGAGCAGTGGGTGGCAGATGGCAGCATAGCGGTCATAGGCCATCATTGAGAGAAGAAAAGCTTCAGTCCCTGCAGTGATAAACACAAAGAAGACCTGAGTCAGGCAGCCCTTGACAGAGATTGTTTTCTTCTCAGACAGGAGGTCCTTCAGGAGCTTGGGCAGAGTGACAGAGGAGAAGCAGAGGTCCAGGAATGATAGATACTCAGGAAGAAGTACATGGGCGTGTGGAGGTGGGGGTCAGCCCTGATCAGCAGCATCGTCCGGTTCCCCAGCACGGTCAGGAGGTAAATCACCAGGAAGAGCACAAAGAGCAGAGCCTGCATGTGGGGGTCGTCTGAGAGCCCAGTGAGGATGAACTCGGTGATGGTGCTGTGGTTCCTCAAGGCCATTTGTGGAGGCTGTTTCCTTGAAATAAAATAGAGAGATGAGATATCCTGTCTTTTTCAGAGTTTCACTCCTCTTCTTATACGTTCCTCTCTACTCTGCCTAGACTCTGTGCTCAGACATCTCAAAACTGCCCTATCTGTATCTCAGTAAGTGTTTTCATCCTGTTTTGTTATAACTTCTCTTGGTTTTCAGTCTTCACATACCTCAGAGATTCATATAAAAATGAATATCTCTGGATTACCTACACATTCATAGTATTTAGATTCTGCTCCATCCATTTTACAGTTTAGAAATCCTGAAAATTCTAGCACATATCTGCAGTGATTTTCTAAACCTTTTCTTCTCTTTTCAGTTTCTCAGTCGTATATATATATATTTCTTTAAAACCTTGCTAAGATTGATGATGACTCTGAGCAGTCTCATCCTTTTAGTCCAGTGGCTTGAGTTATAGTAATGCCTGTCAGCAATATTTCAGTGTTGCTATGCAGTCTATCTATGTTTCATAGGGGCTACTATTGTTGAATTTCAAGGATGCTGTTATCTACACAGGTGTGCTGTCTCATGTCATTGCAAAACCCTTTGATGCACTCTAATTTTTTTATAATCCACAAGCGATTTTGCCATTGCTGCAAGAAGCTCTTGCATTCATGTTGTGGATACATTATTCTGTTTTCCCAGGAGGGTCAAAATGGAAAGAGTCTCATAATTTTCATTTAAACTTTTATTGCATCCTATTATTTAAAGTATCAGCTGTGTCCAAGAAGACCAGATGGTTAGTAGTTTATGTTAATGATGATACTAATAACCATTTTGAAGCCTAATTTCTACATGGTAAGTCACTGTCTTAGGTGAAGATTCCTGCCTCACTTGGACCTTTTGAGGCTAATTTACAGGCATTCTGTTTTTGTCTGTCAATCCACAATCTGATCCCGTAGTAGTCTTCTGTCCTCCCAAGAACATAATCTTGCTGATTCAGAGAACCCTGTTTCTGACCCTTCCAGCTTGCCAGAAATCTGTTCAGTTCAGTTAAGTTCAGTCGCTCAGTTGTGTCTGACTCTTTGTGACCCTGTGAATCGCAGCACGCCAGGCCTCCCTGTCCATCACCATCTCCTGGAATTCACTCAGACTCACATCCATCGAGTCCGTGATGCCATCCAGCTGTCTCATCCTCAGTTGTCCCCTTCTCCTCCTGCCCCCAATCCCTCCCAGCATCAGAGTCTTTTCCAATGAGTCAACTCTTCACATGAGGTGGCCAAAGTACTGGAGCTTCAGCTTTAGCATCATTCTTTCCAAAGAAATCCCAGGGCTTATCTCCTTCAGAATGGACTGGTTGGATCTCCTTGCAGTCCAAGGGACTCTCAAGAGTCTTCTCCAACACCACAGTTCAAAAGCATCAATTCTTCGGTGCTCAGCCTTCTTCACAGTCCAACTCTCACATCCATACATGACCACAGGAAAAACCATAGCCTTGACTAGACGGACCTTAGTTGGCAAAGTAATGTCTTTGCTTTTGAATATACTATCTAGGTTGGTCATAACTTTTCTTCCAAGGAGTAAGCGTCTTTTAATTTCATGGCTGCAGTCACCATCTGCAGTGATTTTGGAGCCCCTCAAAATAAAGCCTGACACTGTTTCCACTGTTTCCCCATCTATTTGCCGTGAAGTGTTGGGACCGGATGCCATGATCTTCATTTTCTGAATGTTGAGCTTTAAGCCAACTGTTTCACTCTCCTCTTTCACTTTCATCAAGAGGCTTTTTAGTTCCTCTTCACTTTCTACCATAAGGGTGGTGTCATCTGCATATCTGAGGTTATTGATATTTCTCCCAGCAATCTTGATTCCAGCTTGTGCTTCTTCCAGTCCAGCGTTTCTCATGATGTACTCTGCATATAAGTTACATAAGCAGGGTGACAATATACAGCCTTGATGTACTCCTTTTCCTATTTGGAACCAGTCTGTTGTTCCATGTCCAGTTCTAACTGTTGCTTCCTGACCTGTATACAGATTTCTCAAGAGGCAGGTTAGGTGGTCTGGTATTCCCATCTCTTTCAGAATTTTCCAGTTTATTGTGATCCACACAGTCAAAGGCTTTGTTACTAGGTGCTAACTTATGTCAAGAGAAGTTTGAATTTTGATTTCATTAACAATCCCATAAACCCAAGCTGAAGTCCATCTTAGATTCAAGTCTAGGTTACCTATGTGTCAGAATAGAGGGCAGTGTTCACCTTTGAATGTCTTTGGGATGTTAGCTTAGACCCAGTGATGGTGAAGCATAATCAGCTGGAGATATGTCTTTTGAGGATCCTGCATGGATGAAATGTAAATACTGTTGAAAGCAGTATCTTGAATTTTGACAGGCAAAATAAATGATGAGTGAAAGCAAGTCTTTCCAATGATTTAGATATTTCAAAATATTTATTGAATGGCTATCTTGAAAACTGATTCCATTCTTTCACTTTCATTCACAAAAGGGGACCTGGCCAGTGTCCACAGTGTTCACAGGGGCATCAAGCTTTCTTAAGAACACCATAGCATCTGCAGAGAATCACTTTCTGTCCTGCCTGACACCCACATTTTGTGGGAATAAGGTGGCAGCTACTTCTCTTACATGATTTTCAAGTTATCACTTAGAAAGGAATATCCTACTCCCTTGCCATCTCTAAACAGTATCTCAAATTGATATCTGAACTTTCTTTAATGATTAGGAACAACTCTTTTCATTTAAATTCTATCATTAAGCATAAAATAAACCAAATTTGCAGTCATTTTTAGAAAGGGATGATATTGACTTCATTGAATCCTGAAGTATAGAAGATTGATGCCAGATTTATAATATTTTTAATATAGATATCATATTTATAATGTATAAATGTATTAGAATATATTACATAATATATTATAATATAGTATATTATCTTAAATACTATAATGTAATATAATAATATTTAAATATATAATATTTATAATATTTTGAGAGAGAGCAGAAAAAGACTAAAGGGAGAAACTGAGAGGTTAATTGTGGATGGGTAGGAGATGTAAAAAGTGGATTTCGGAAGTGTCTTAGATCAGCACTTGGGTCACCATTTTGTCAACACAGACACTTCCTATCCATGGCGCATCTGGCCGTATGATCTGTATCTCTTACAAAGAGATGAAGTAGGATACTGGATATGTCTCTATTTTATAGTTCTCAGAAGGTTCACTAAAATAAACATCTTCCCTAATTCACCTGTTTAATAGAGAAAATCCAAATGTATTTCACCAATTTTGGATTAAGTCCAAAGTTAAGAGGAACAACTCTGATGGAGATATTATCTTAGTTACCCAAGCTTGCTTGGATCAGTTATTTGACAGCAGGTTTCTATAAAATGAGAGACTTTTTAGGTGTCTGGTGAAGAGCCCTGCTTGAACTGGCTGCTAAGAGGAGTTTCTGGAATGAAGAAGTGAATGAAAGGTGTGTGTGTGGAAGGTCGGACTGGACGAAGTGACTTGAGGCATCCAGCATATTGAGGGGTAACAGTCAGACCCTAGGTGCAAGAGAGAGGAACCTGAACTTTGAGAAGGATTTCAGCCCTGGAAGCAGGAAGGACCAAAGGCAAACTTCATCCATTTGAACTGCTTGTCAGGATTCCCCTCTCCTATGCATCCTTGCACTGTTCACAGTATCTCTGAAGTGAATAGACATGAGGGTGATTTCAATCATGGAAAAAAACCTACTACAGTTCTCCTAATTGGAGTACTGAGAAAGCAGATAAATAGGTACCTCAAATATTGTAATATCTATCACCGATACCTTCATTTCATTCCAGGCTTCAGCTTTCTGCAATCTTTTGGGATCCTGAAACAGGAGAGGATTGATGCCCAGGTTTTAAAGTGTTACTGTCCTTTGTGTTAAGCAGAGAGGGAAGAAAGACCTTTCAGAGAAGGTGTCCAAGGCAGCTGTACAAATGCCCCATTTGGAGAAGCAGGTATCAGAGTCCTATCCAGGGGAGATGGCCTGCCAAAGAGAAGGATATTTCCACCTCTACCTGAGGGATGAGGAATGGGCGGCTCCAGGTTTTGAACTAATGAACTGTATCATGAAGTGGCAGGAGGAGGAGGTGGAGGAGAGGATAGGCAGAAGAATTAAAACAAACACAGAACTTTATAAGCAGAAAAATAGGGGGGAACACCAGAAAATCAGAGAAGATATTACCATTCTCCTGGCTCTTCTTGGAGGAAGCAGCTCCACATACTCTGTCTTTTCCATCTTGGGTAGACAGGTCATAGGTAAAGTCTCCCTACAAGGGAACCTCTGTCACGAGAGGCTGACTCTTTATTATTGAGTATATAGCTTTTTCTCTTTGCCATTAGCAAGTGAAGGAAATTAGAATACTTCAAGCTCTGGAAGCAATAGGTATGCCACAGTTATCAGGATTGTTCCCTGAATGACTTAACCTAGAGTGCTGTCATTCTGCAATACAGGGCATGGTATAGAATGATAAGGAAGATTTATCTAAAGAAGCTCATATTTTGAACAACAGGCATGTATTTCATTAAAATCTTCTTACATGATCTCAAGTACAGTAACTTGTCTTCTCTTCATTCATTTCCTCTGTGATTCTAAATACTCTTTTAAGAGCATCACTTAAAGAAAGAACTCTCCAATAGAACCAATCAGAAGGCCATCTGTGCTTCTTCTGTAGCCAAGGGCTGAGTTTGGGACCCAGTGGAAGCTGGAATATTGCCCTGTATTCCCTGAAGTCTCAGCCTGAAGCCAAGCTCTTGGCTATCTAACTGCAGTTTCCAGTTAACTGGAAAGTTAAACTTAGTAGGAGGCACAGGGGATTCTTTCCAGGACAATATTTGAAGTTTCTGATTAAGGCAATTATTTAAAACCTAGAAGAGAACTCTTATTAGCCTTTGGGGAGGTGGGGGAGAAAGGAGAATAATAAAGTCTTTAAGAAATATCTGCTGAAAAGCTGACATTTTCCTCAGGTAACATGGAGCAGAGAATGTGCTTTAGGGATTGTCACCGGAGCTGAGCTATGACACAGTACTGATCTCTAGGTCATTTTTGAGTGTACATTTGAGTTTTCCATATTTTCACAATAGGATTGTCTGTTATAATAATTAAATGAGAGCAGATAACCATTCTGAGGAAATTAAACCTTAAGTTTCTAGAGCTTCTATTGTTAGTATATAGTGAATTTTAAAAAGAGTTTGTTAAGGTATATATACCATATATATATATATATATATATATGTATGTATGTATGTATATACACACCTTATATATAAAGTATATAATCAGTTCAGTTCAGTTCAGTCGCTCAGTTGTGTCACGCCAGGCCTCCCTGTCCATCACCATCTCCTGGAGTTCACTCAAACTCATGTCCATCAA
This sequence comes from Oryx dammah, assembly GCF_014754425.2. Lineage (NCBI taxonomy): Eukaryota > Metazoa > Chordata > Mammalia > Artiodactyla > Bovidae > Oryx > Oryx dammah. Next base: position 86,003,614 of record NW_024070213.1, on the reverse strand, counting down.
GTCGGTGATGCCATCCAGCCATCTCATCCTCTGTTGTCCCCTTTTCCTCCTGCCCCCAATCCCTCCCAGCATCCGAGTCTTTTCCAATGAGTCAACTCTTCGCATCAGGTAGCCAAAGTATTGGAGCTTCAGCTTCAGCATCAGTCCTTCCAATGAATATTCGGGGTTGATTTCCTTTAGGACTGACTGGTTGGATCTCCTTGCAGTCCAAGGGACTCTCAAGAGTCTTCTCCAACACCACAGTTCAAAAGCATCAGTTCTTCAAAGCTCCACCTTGCTTCTGGTCCAACTCTCACATTTATACATGACTACTGAGAAAAAGCATAGTTTTGGTTATATGAATCTTTGTTGGCAAAGTGGTTGTCTCTGGTTTTTAATACACTGTCTAGGTTTGTCATAGCTTTTCTTCCAAGGAGCAAGTGTCTTCAGATTTCATGGCTGAAGTCACTGAGTGCAATAATTTTGGATCCCAAGGAAAGAAAATCTGTCCCTGTTTCCACTCTTGCCCCTTCTGTTTGTCCTGAAGTGATGGGACTAGATGCCATGATCTTCGTTTTTTGAATGTTGATTTTTAAGGCAGATTTTTTCACTCTCTTCTTTCACCCTTATCACCCTTTAGTTCCTCTTTACTTTCTGCCATTAGAGTGGTATCATGTGCATATCTGAGGCTGTTAATATTTCTCCCAGAAATCTTGATTCCAACTTGTGATTCATTCAGCCCAGCATTTTGCATGGTGTACTCTGCATATAAGTTAAATAATCAGGGTGACAGTATACAGTCTTGACACATTCCTTTCCCAATTTGGAAGCAATCCACTGTTCCATATTTGGGTGTCAGTTCAGTTAGTTCAGTTGCTCAGTCCTGTCCAACTCTTTGTGACCCCGTGGACTGCAGCACACCAGGCTTACCTGTCCATCACCAACTCCTGGAACTTGCTCAAACTCATTTCCATCGAGTCAGTAATGCCATCCAACCATCTCATCCTCTGTCATCCCATTCTCCTGCCTTCAGTCTTTTCCAGGATCAGAGTCTTTTCCAGTGAGTCAGTTCCTTGAATCAGGTGGCCAAAGTTCTACTACACTGTTCTACATCCAGTTCTACAACTGGAAAATTCTTAAAGAGATGGGAATACCAGACCACCTTACTTGTCTCCTGAGGAACCTGTATGCAGGTCAAGAGGCAACAATTAGAACATTGGGATACATGTGTCTTTCTGAATTACGGTTTTCTCAGGGTATCTCAGTAGTGGGGTTGCTGAGTCATATGGTAATTTTATTCCTAGTTTTTTAAGGCGTCTCCATGCTTTTCTCCACAGTGACTGTGTCAATTTACATTCCTACCAGCAGTGCAAAAGGGTTTCCTTTTTTCCACATCCTCTCCAGCATTTATTATTTGTAGGTATTTTGATTACGGCCATTCTGACCAGCGTGAGGTGATACCTCCTTATAGTTTTGATTTGCATTTCTCTAAAAATAAGCGATGTTGAGCATCTTCCCATGTGCTCATTGGCCATCTGCATGTCATCTTTGAAGAAATGTCTGTTTAGGTCTGCTGCCCATTTTTTTTACTGAGTTGTTTGGTTTTTTTGATGTTGAGCTGCATGAGTTGCTTTTATATTTTGGAGATTAATCCTTTGTCAGTTGTTTCATTTGTGAATGTCCTCTTCCATTGTACAGTTCAGTTCAGTTCAGTTGCTCAGTCATGTCCGACTCTTTGTGACCCTATGAACCGCAGCATGCCAGGCCTCCCTGTCCATCACCAACTCCCAGACTCCACCCAAATCCATGTCCATTGAGTCAGTGATGCCATCCAACCATCTCATCCTCCATCGTCCCCTTCTCCTCCTACCCTCAATCTTTCCCAGCATCAGGGTCTTTTCAAATGAGTCAGCTCTTTGCATCAGGTGGCCAAAGTATTGGAATTTCAGCTTCAACATCAGTCCTTCTAGTGAACACCCAGAACTGATCTTTAGGATGGACTGGTTGGATCTCCTTGCAGTCCAAGGGACTCTCAAGAGTCTTCTCCAATACCACAGTTCAAAAGCATCAATTCTTTGTTGCTCAGCTTTCTTTATAGTCCAACTCTCACATCCATACATGAATAGGCTTGTCTTTTCATCTTGTTTATGGTTTCCTTTGCTGTGCAAATCCTTTTAAGTTGAATGAGGTCCAACTTGCTTAGTTTTGTTTTTATTTTCATTATTCTAGAGGGTGGATCAAAGAGGATCTTGCTGTGATTTATGTCAAAGGGTTCCTCCTAGGTTTTCCTCTAAAAGTTTTATAGTATATGGGTTTACATTTAGTTTGTAATCCATTTTGAGTTTTTAAAATTAATTTATTTTTATTTGAAGGATAATTGCTTTATAGAATTTTGTTGTTTTCTGTCAAACATCAGCATGAATCAACCGTAGGTATGTATATGTCCCCTTCCTGTTGAACCTCCCTCCCTTTTCCCTTTCCATCCCATCCCTCTAGGTTGATACAAAGCCCCTGTTCAGTTCCCTGAGTCATATAGAAAATTCCCATTGGCTATCTATTTTACATATGGTAATATAAGTTTCCATGTTACCCTCTCCATACATCTCACCCTCTTCTCCTCCCACCCCATGTCCATAAGTCTGTTCTCTATGTCTGCTTCTCCATTGCTGCCCTGCAAATAAATCTATTGATACCATCTTTCTAGATTCCATTTATATTCATTAGTATATGATATTTATCTTTCTCTTTCTGCTTTACTTCACTCTATATAATAGGCTCTAGGCTCATCCACCTCATTAGAACTGGCTCAAATGCATTCCTTTTTATGGCTGAGTAATATTCCATCGTATATATGTATCACAGCTTCTATATCCATTCATCTGTTGATGAACATCTATGTTCCAGGTTGTAAATAGTGCTGCAATGAACATTGGGGTTCATGTGTCTTTTTCAGTTTTGGTTTCCTCAGGGTATATGCCTAGGAGTGGGATTGCTGGGTCATATTGTGGTTTTATTCCTAGTTTTTTAAGGAATCTCCATACCGTCTTCCATAGTGGCTGTCTCAACTTATATTACCGCCAACAGTACAAGAGAGTTCCCTTTTCTTCACACCCTCTCCAGCATTTATTTTTTGTAGACTTTTTGATGATGGCATTCTGACCAGTGTGAAGTGATATCTCATTGTGGTTTTTATTTGCATTTCTCTAGTGATGAGCGATGTTGAGCATTTCTTCATGTGTTTGTTAGCCAACTGTATATCTTCTTTGGAGAAATGTCTGTTGAGGTTTTTGCCCCACTTTTTGATTGGGTAGTTTGTTTTTCCATTTTGAGTTTATTTTTGTGTATGGTATTAGAAAGTGTTCTAATTTCATTCTTTTACATGTACCTGTCCAGTTTTCCCAGCACCACTTATTGAAGAGGCTGTCTTTTCTCCATAGGATATTCTTGTCAAAAACAAGGTGCCTGTAGGTGTGTGGGTTTGTCTCTGGCCTTCCTGTCCTGTTCCTGTGATAGACATTTCTGTTTTTGTGCCCATACAGTACTGTCTTTGTACTGACTGTTACTTTGTAGTATAGTCTGAAGCCAGGAAGGTTAATTCTTCCAGTTCTGTTTTTCTTTCTCAATATAGCTTTAGCATTTGGGGAGTCTTTTATGTTTCCATACAAATTGTGAACTTTGTTGTTCTAGTGTTGTGAAAAATGCCTTTGGTAATTTGATAGGGATTGCACTGACTCTGTAGATTGCTTTGGGTAGTATAGTTATTTTCACATTATTAATTCTTCCAATCCAGGAACATGGTATATCTCTCCATCTGTTTTTGTCTTTAATTTCTTTCATCAATGTCTTGTAGTTTTCTTATAGGTCTTTTTCTCTTTAGGTAGGTTTGTTCCTAGGTATTTTATTATTTTTGTTGCAGTGGTGAATGGCACTGTTTTCTTAGTTTCTCTTCCTGAGTTTTTATTGTTAGTGTATAGGAATACAAGGGATTTCTGTGTATTAATTTTTCATCTTCTGACTTTACTAAATTCATTAATTAGCTGTAGTAATTTTTTGGTGGCCTTTTTAGGATTTTCTATAAATAGTATATGTCATCTGCAAAAAGTGAGGGTTTTACTTCTTTTGCAATCTGATTCCTTTTGTTTCTTTTTCTTCTTTGATTGCTAGGACTTCCAAAACTATATTAAATAATAGTGTTGAGAATGGGCACACTTGTCTTGTTCCTGATTTTAGAGGAAATGCTTTCAGTTTTTCACATTGAGAATAATGTTTCCTGTGGGTTTTCATATATGGCCTTTATTATGCTGAGGTAGGTTACCTCTATGCCCATTTTCTGTATAGTTTTCGTCATAAATCAGTGTTGAGTTTTCTCAAAAGCTTTCTTTGTATCTATTGAGATGATCATATGGTTTTTATCTTTTAATTTGTTAATATGGTATATCATATTGATTTGCCTATATTGAAGAATCCTTGCATCCCTGGGACAAACCCCACTTGATCATGGTGTTGATTCTTTTAATGTGTTGTTGGATTATGTTTGCTAGAATTATTGCCCTGGATATAGAAATGGGGAAAGTAAGTAAGGCTTGTGAATCCAGTGAAAGAACAAGTGGGCAGACATTGAAGGTACAGACATGAAAAAGTGAAAATGTTAGTCACTTAGTCATATCTGACTCTTTGTGACCCCATGGACTGTAGCCTGCCAGTCTCCTCTGTCCAGGGAATTCTCCAGGCAAGAATACTGAAGTGAGTTGCCATTCCCTTATCCAGGGGATCTTCCTGACCCGGGTATTGAGCTCAGGTCTCCTGCATTGCAGGCAAATTCTTTACTGTCTGAGCCATCAGGGAAGCCCTCACAAACATGAGGGTTGCTAAAATGATGTGTCATGGTTTCAAGACAGAGAGAAATAGAATGAAGCTCTCATAGGTTGATAGTGATGGATGGAATGAAGGGATGGGCTGAAGAACTAGAATTTTTAGAAAGCAAGTGAAAAAGTGAGAAACCAGGAAGATTACAACTGGAGATTAAAGAACAGTGGTGTTACCGTTCAGATGAGATGAATGATCATATCTTGAAGATCACCTACTTAGTACAAGGCTGAAATCATGTTGAGCAACAGTGGGTAGAGTTAGTCATTATAGAAACTTGAAATCAGGTTATTGGATGACTTATCAGCATTAATGCTGAAACTGGCTATTTGACACTGAGAACTGAGGTTTAGAGGAACACTGAGCCCCAGACCAAAGTGCAGTTCAAATGCGAAGGAAGGCTGAGAACAACTGGTAGAGAAAAACAGTGTGTGCTTTAGGAGGAAAAGGGTGTGTTTTATGGGTGACCTCACAACTTCTGGGCTTAAGTGCACCAGAATTGTAGTAGCCTGACCTCTATTCTATGATGGGCCCATTACCTGGGTATAAACAACTATAGTATCCAAGGCCCTTGGTCACAATGGCTAGTCTAGGAGTGATTAGACTTAACCAGCCTAAGTGCTTCCTTGGCAGTTTTTCTGTTCAAACTTCTCAATTCTCTATTTTTATTTCTTCTTCTTCATACATTAATATGGTCAAATCTTTTTCCTATTAAAAATTTTCTCACTTTGACACCATTTGTTGTTGTTTTCCTCTTTCATTCTTTTTAATGCTAAATTCCTTGAGAGTGTGGTCTGAATTAACTGTTTTATTTTATATGTTCTTACTTTTTACTTGCTCCACACCCTGATGTCTGGCTTCCATCACCACGGCTGCCACTGATACTGCTTTTACAAATTTATGGAGAGAACATTTCATCGCATGAGGAACCATTCAGTGGGTATGGATGGTTCAGGAATAAATTGGCTCAAACCAGTTCTCTGGACAAATCAGTGTGAAAAGCCCGTTTGTATAAATATGCATTTGCCTAAAATCTCTGCTGCCAAATTTAGATTTCACATATGATGGGATGGTATCAGTCCCCCTGATGATATAACAGTTCCTTCTTAAAAATATCACTTTATTGAGGTATGATTCACATTGAAAAGTTCATACATATTTCATGTATACAACTTCATGAATTTTGTGATTAGTGTACACTTGTGAAACCATCATGACAATCAATCAAATAAACATATCTATCACCTTCGAAAGTTTCATCTAGCCTTCCTTACTTTATTTTTTGTGATAAGTGCATCTAAAATAAGATCTACTCTCAGTGAATTTTTAAGTTACAATACAATGTTGCTAACTGTAGGCACTATATTGGCAGTAACTGTTTGGACTTATTCGCCTTCCATGATAAAATTTTGTACACTTTGACCACTGTCTCCCTGTTTTCCCTTCCCTTCAAGCCCTGACAACCACTACTCTCCTCTCTGCTTCTATGAGTTTGCCTATTTTAGTTTCCTCAATTATGTGGGATCACATAGTCTGTTTCTGGCATATTTCATTTAGCATAATATCCTCCAGTTTTATCCATGTTGTCCCAGATGACAGAATTTCTTTCCTTTTTAAAGGAATAGATTCCATTATATATATAATATATTTATTATAATAAATATATATGTAATATGTGATTCATCATATGATCCAACTGGTCCATATGATCTAGCAGTCCTGTACCTCTGGGTATATATTAACAGAATTAAATCAGGATCTTGAAGAGGTATCTGCACTTGCATGTTCAATGCAGTATTGATTACAATTGCTGAGACATGGAAACAACGTAAATATTCATCAATGGATGGATAGGAAATGTGAGACACACACATACCTACGAACTGTAATAGTATTCATTTTTTAGAAGAAGGAAATCCTACCATTTGTGACAACATAGATGGACCTTGAGGACATTATGCTAAATGAAATAAGCCAAACACAGAACGACAAGTTTTGCATGGTGTTACTTACATGTGAAATCTAAAAAAGTCAGCTTATAGTCAAGCAGAATGGTTGCCAGTGCCTAAGTGGTGGGGGAAATGGAGAGATGTTGGTCAAAGGTAGTAAGGTCTATGCTGTGCAGGGTGATTAAGTTCTGGAGAGCTACTGTACAGCAAGCAACTATGTTAATGATATTGTATTGTACACTTGAAAGTTGCTAAGAGGTTAGAGCTCATGTTCACACACACACACACACACACACACACACTAATAAATTATATGAGGTGATGGATGTGTTAATTAACCTGATTATAGTAATCATTTCACAATGTATACTTCTCTAAGTACATCATATTACATATTAAAGATACATAAGTATTTGTCAAATATACCTCATGAAAGCTGGTAAAATTTTCAAAAAACAGCTGAGAGTTATTAATAATATGTGTTAAATACTCAACTTTTTAACACATCAGGATATTATTTAATCCATACAACAAGCCTATGAGTAGAGAGTATCATCAATCCTATTTTATACATGAGCAAAGGACATGGAAAATCATGAGTTTTGGTTAAAGTATAAAACTGCTGCCTAATCCCAAATCACAAAGTCATGTACTCAACTTTAACTGTAAACTGCACTGTAAACCCCTGACTCTGCCTAAATCAGAAAGTAACCTGTTCTCCAGATGCCCCTTGAGGTGAATCAACTAGGTTAGTTGTTATTCTTAATTTCACTCACTGAAGTAATTTTCTTTGGATCATCTATTGGCATACCATGATGTTCATCATCTTTGTCTCTTGGCCATAAATGCAGGATAACCCCAGTATAATAACATCTTACCTTTGCTTGATAGATTGTGTGTATTAATTAATTTTTAATCTACTATTTCAGGAGAATAAAATTGTAACTTTATTATTTTTTAAAATTTAAATTTATTTATTTTAATTGGAGGCTAATTACAATATTGTATTGGTTTTGCCATACATCAACATAAATCCACCACGGCTATACACATGTTCCCCATCCTGAACTCCCCTCCCACCTCCCTCCCCATACCATTCCTCTGGGTAACTTTATTTTTTTATAGTTGATAATAATTTCTCTTTCAAGCTGCCATTTAAGTCTGATGCAGAAACTTATTCCAGCCACTTAATTATGAACTCAGTCAAAGTCAGTAAATTCTCAGTCATCTACAGATGACTCATCTAAAACTCATTCACAGTCATGATTTTCACCTTTGTGTGTTACCATGGGAAGTGTTATACTTCGGGGCAGGCACCGGTTGTGGTGTTTGTGGCGGGGCATCTATATCACAACAATGGCTTCCTTAATCCTCCACAACTGACTTACCCCTTCTTGTCCTCAGGAATCTCTCTCTCCTTCTTGGCAATCCATGTGGCTTGAATCACTCTCAGCCAGTTGGTGGCAACGCAGACCATGCTGAATCCTGTAGTTCAACTACTTCTTATTCTACTCATAGGATACTTTGCTGGTCACTAGCTCTCTCACTGTAAGATAATATTCTTGTATCTCTAGCAGAAACACTGAAGTCTTCATCTGTCCTCCCAGGCCTTTCTAACTCCAAAAGAAACTCAGGAGATTGTCTCCTACCTACTTATGTCTATGTAATTCATACTACCTTTTCTGGGCCATGGTGGTTGTGTCATTGTTTGTGGGAGAATTTCAAAGGGCTTACCATTTTCCTGAGCCACATACAAAGACATGACTCAATTCTTTATTGTCACATCTTCATACTTACTGAGAGAGATAACCTTTAATACCCATAAGCATGCAACAGACATGGTGCAGGGGTTGGATGGCAGAGCACCACTTAACTTGCTCACAACGAGCTCCCCTGAATTTTCTTCTCTCTTGCCCAGTTTAGTCAGGGTCTATATGCTTGCATTTTTTCAAATACTTTCATATTTTTTCAACTTCAAATCCAAGGATTTTTGTTGTCTTTGGTTTCTGATTCTTTAATGCATAGGCAGATGAAAAATGAACTTGGGTTACAAGCAAATAAAGCATAGCTTGGGAGAAAATACCCCAGTTCCATAGTACTTTGAATAACACCCTATAATTTCACAGATGCTTTTGAGTCTTTTGCCACTTGATCCTCTCACTAGCTCCATGATGGTGAAAGGTCATATATTATACTCTCAAGCTGGTCTTCAGGGTATTTATATAGAAGCTCATTTTCCTGACTAAACATTATGCTCTGACTTTTCTGTCTCGCATGTATTAAAAATTGATATATCTATTGCTTCTTCTAACCCACTTACAAAATTGTTTGAGGTAGCCCTGTCATCTTCTGTTTTTTGTTACACTATCTGTTCTCCACAACCTTGCCCTTTCTGAAAGAGAAGAATTTTAAAACTGTTTTGGAATGGATACATCTATATATATATATATGGCTGAGTCCCTTTGCTGTTAACCTGAAACTATCACAACATTGTTAATCGGCTATACCTCATTCAAAAACTAAGATCATGGCATCAGTTCAGTTCACTTCACTTCAGTTGCTCAGTCATGTCTGACTCTTTGCGATCTCATGAACCACAGCACGCCAGGCCTCCCTGTCCATCATCAGCTCCCAGAGTCCACCCAAACTCATGTCCATTGAGTCGGTGATGCCATCCAACCATCTCGTCCTCTGTCATCCCCTTCTCCTACTCTCAATCTTTCCCAGCATCAGGGTCTTTTCAAATGAGTCAGCTCTTTGCATCAAGTGGCCAAAGTATTGGAGTTTCAGCTTCAACATCCGTCCTTCCAATGAACACCGAGGACTGATCTCCTTTAGGATGGACTGGTTGGATCTCCTTGCAGTCCAAGGGACTCTCAAGAGTCTTCTCCAACACCACAGTTCAAAAGCATCAATTCTTTGTTGCTCAGCTTTCTTTATAGTCCAACTCTCACATCTATACATGACTACTGGAAAAACCGTAGCCTTGACTAGATGTACCTTTGTTGATAGATCATAGCATCTAGGCCCATCAAATCATGGTAAATAGGTGGGGAAAAAATGGAAACAGTGACAGACTTTATTTTCTTGGGCTCCAAAATCACTGCAGATAGTGACTGCAGCTATGAAATCAAAAGACTCTTGCTCCTTGGAAGAAAAGTTATAACAAATCAGACACGGTATTAAAAAGCAGCGATATCACTTTGCTGGCAAAAGTTTGTATAGTCAAAGCTATGTTTTTTTTTCCCCAGTAGTCATGTATGGATGTGAGAGTTGGACCAGAAAGAAGGCAGAGCTTTGAAGATTTGATGCTTTCAAACTGGTGCTGGAGAAGGCTCTTGAGAGTCCCTTTGACAGCAAGGAGATCAAACCAGTAAGTCTTCAAGGAAATCAACCCTGAATATTCATTGGAAGGATTGATGCCGAAGCTCCAGTACTTTGGCCACCTGATGCCATGAGCTGACTCATCAGAAATGAACCTGATCCTGGGAAAGATTGAGGGCAGGATAAGACACGACTTATCGACAGAACAGGAACAAACACTTAAGTCTTTCTTAAAAGGGGACTCAATTTCTTTTTGTTGGGTCATTTCTGCGATTTGGAGAATGAGATGTAGATATCTGGGAGCAGAGATGCTGAGGGTGGCCTGAAATCCCTATATCTTCAGCACCTTTTTTCTTTGATAGAAAAAAAATTTCCCAAGCTTTTGTGAGATACTGCACAATTTCACCACTTCCCCCCTAGTTTACCTGCCCCAGATCCCCTCTATATAAGATTTGTAGTTTCTCACTGTCAGCCAAGATTAAGGGGAGGCCAGTGAGGGGAAGGATTCTGAGAGCATGAGGTCCCATGACCATGCTGGTTGGGAGGCTGGACTGGCCTTTTATTTTTGCATTGATGGATTAGGAAATCAGGTTTCAACTTGTTTAAAAGTCTTTCAGTATTTGTTAAAGTGTATATTCTTCAAAACTGAAGAAGGAGAAGCTCTATACAGTCAGCAAAAATAAGACTGGGGAGCTGACTGTGGCTCGGATCATGAGCTCCTTATTGCAAAATTCAGACTTAAATTGAAGAAAGTAGGGCAAATCACTAGACCATTCAGGTACGACCTAAATCAAATCCCTTATGACCATACAGTGGAAGTGACAAATAGATTCGAGGGATTAGAACTGATAGAGTACCTGAAGGTCTGGATGGAGGTTCGTAATATTGTACAGGAGGCAGTGATCAAAACCACCCCCAAGAAAAGGGAATGCAAAAAGGCAAAAATGCTTGTCTGAGGAGTCCTTACAAATAGCTGAGAAAACAAGAGAAGCAAAAGGCAAAGGAGAAAAGGAAAGATATATCCATCTGAATGCAGAGGTCTAAAGAATAACATGGGGAGATAAGAAAGCCTTTCTAAGTGAACAATGCAAAGAATTAGAGGAAAACAATAGAATGGGAAAGACTAGAGATCCCTTCAAGAAAGTTAGAGATACCAAGGGAACATTTCATGCAAAGATGGGCACAATAAAGGACAAACAGTATGGACCTAACAGAAGCAGAAGATATTAAGAAGAGGTGGCAAGAATACACGGAAGAACTATACAAAAAAGATCTTAATGACCCAGATAAGCAAGATGGTGTGATCACTTACCTAGAGCCAGACATCCTGGAGTTTGAAGTCAACTGCACTTCAGGAAGCATCACTATGAAAAAAGCTAGTGGAGGTGATGGAATTCCAGCTGAACTATTTCAAATCCTAAAAGATGATGTTGTGAAAGTGCTGCACTCAATATGCCAGCAAATTTGGAAAACTCATCCGAGACCACAGGACTGGAAAAGGTCAGTTTTCATTCCAAACCCAAATAAAGGCAATGCCAAAGAATGTTCAAACTACCGCACAATTGCACTCATTTCACATTCTAGCAAGGTAATGCTCAGAATCCTTCAAGCTAGGCTTCAATGGTACATGAATCGAGAACTTCCAGATGTACAAGCTGGATTAGAAAAGGCAGAGGAACCAGAGATCAAATTGCCAACATCCACTGGATCATAGAAAAAGCAAGAGAATTCCAGGAAAATATCTACTTCTGCTTTATTGACTATGCTAAAGCCTTTGATTATTTGGATCATAACAAATGTGGAAAATTCTTAAAGAAATGGGAATACCAGACCACCTTACTTGCTTCCTGAGAAATCTGTATGCAGGTCAATAAGCAATAGTTAGAACCAAACTTGGAACAATGGACTGGTTTCAAATTGAGAAAGGTGTATGTCAAGGCTGTATATTGTCACCCTTCTTATTTAACTTATATGCAGAGTACATCATGCGAAATGCTGGGCTGGATGAAGCACAAGCTGGAATCAAGATTGCCAGGAGAAATATCAATAACCTCAGATATACAGATGACACCACCCTTATGGCAGAAAGCAAAGAGGAACTAAAGAGCCTCTTGATGAAAGAGAAAGAGGAGAGTGAAAAAGCTGGCTTAAAATTCAGCATTCAAAAAACTAAGATCATGACATCCAGTCCCATCACTCCATGGCAAATAGATGGGGAAACAGTGGAAACAGTGACAGTCTCTGCTTTCTTGGGCTCCAAAGTCACTGCAAATTGTGACTGCAGCCATGAAATTAAAAGATGCTTGCTGCTTGGGAGAAAAGCTATGCCCAACCTAGACAGCATATTAAAAAGCAGAGACATTACTTTGCTAACAAAGGTCTGTATAGTCAAAGCTATGGTTTTCCCAGTAGTCACACATGGATGTGAGAGTTGGACCATAAAGAAAACTGAGCACCGAAGTATTGATGCTTTTGAACTGTGGTGCTGGAGAAGACTCTTGAGACTCCCCTGGACTGCAAGGAGATCCAGCCAGTCCATCCTAAAAGAAATCAGTCCTGAATGTTCATTGGAAGGACTGATGCTGAAGCCGAAACTCCAATATGTTAGCCACCTGATGACTGACATTGGAAAGACCCCAATGCTGGGAAAGATTGAAGGCAGGAGGAGAAGGGGGCAATAGAGGACAAGAAGGTTGGATGGCATCACTGACTCAATGACATGAGTTTGAGTAATCGTGGGAGTTGGTGATGGACGGGGAAGCCTGGCATGCTGCAGTTGATGGGGTCGCAAAGTGTTGGACATGACTGAGTGGCTGAACAACAACAACTGAAGGTGATTGTTCAATTGGGAGGCATTATTCTCTATTATATGAGCAAAGTTTAAGCATTTTAAAGTGTGAGAAGTGCTATCATTATTACTATTCTGTTAATTTGGTAATACCTGCACTAATTTGCAAGAAAGGACTGCTCCTGTGTTGACCCTAGGAATATTTGTTTATATCATTTACCTATTCAATTTATGGCTTCCTTAAGATTTCAAGGAAGAATGGGCATAAGTTTTAGTACCCGGTAAAATGTCTCTTCTAAGAAGCCTTTCCTGGGTCTCTAAATAAATTAGTCTAGCACACTGGGATGAGGCATCCATTGAGAATACGATGCAGGCTTAGTTCAGTCTCTGTAAAATGCAGAGAGAATGCTCACCAGTAGTAAGAGTAGCACTCATGAAACAGGGCAAAGAGTTCAATAAATAGGATTTTCCCTGAAGATTATGGTGGATATAGAAATTTAGTTGCGATCCACCAGAAAATTAGTTTCTTAGTCCAACATTATTTTTTGTCAAAATTTACAAAACCCAGTCTCTATCTCTAAAAATACATGTATCTGCTCACCAATGTCTGAGGAACAGTGGTAACATCAGCTTTTACTTGTCCTTATTTGAGTGCCTCTTACTTGTGGGATCTGAATTGACACGCAGTTTGCAAAGGAATACAGGAAGCATAGTGCCCATGTTTCCAGCTCTTGTAATTTGAAGGAGTTCCTAGAAGATGAGGGATGATGCTAAGAATCAATAGACAATATCTAGCCCAATTATATTTCTAGTGTTGTCAGTTTAGACAGGGTATCTTTATTCCTTGCAACAAAATACTATTATTTTATTTCTTATATTCTTTGTTTCTCCTTTCCTTTTGTTTTTCCACTTCTCAACACTTTTCTGTTTTCTCCATATTTTACACTGTTCAGGACTTTAATATTTACCTCTCAGTTTTATAACTATAGTATTGTGATTTTGTTTATGCATTGAGTTGGAAAATTGAAAACCGAAAGCAATGGAATAAGTGACGCAGTATTATTCTCTGAAGAATGATAGTATGGTTTCATCTGTTAGTGGCACTATATTTGTGCTGCTTGTGGGGCCATTGTCTAAACATCAAGTATAATTTTTTTTTTACATTCTTTCTGTTTCTTGTGATCATGCTACACTTAGCATGCTTCATAGATTTATTTTTTCTTGCATAGACTAATTTCCCCTATTTCTCATTGCATTTTTATAAACTATTGATAGAGGAAACCCATGTTTTCTTTAATATATTCCTACCCTTTATACTTTCTTAATTATATTATTTGTTGAATATGAATATTGGACTCAATTCTCTCTGAAATTCCCATTGATTTATTATACACACATTTCTTTACATGGTATAGCAGATGCTGTTGATAGTATCCTTTAAAATTAAAAAAAATTTTTTTAAATTGAAGGATAATTACTTTACAGTGTTGTGTTGGTTTCTGCCATAGCAAAAGTGAAAGTCACACAGTCGTGTCTGACTCTTTGTGATCCCCAGGCCAGAATACTGGAGTGAGTAGCCTTTTCCTTCTCCAGGGGATCTTCCCAACCCAGGGATCAAACCCACGTCTCCCACATTGCAGGTGGATTCTTTACCAGCAGAGCCATAAATCAGCCATAGGCATACATATGCTTATGCTGTCACCACTACCACTTCAATACACACTGGCCACACTTCCGTATGCTACTGCTAAGTCACTTCAGTCGTGTCCGACTCTGTGCGACCCCATAGACGGCAGCCCACCAGGCTCCCCCGTCCCTGGGATCCTCCAGGCAAGAACACTGGAGTGGGCTGCCATTTCCTTCTCCAATGTATGAAAGTGAAAAGTGAAAGTGAAGTCGCTCAGTCATGTCTGACTTTTGGCGACCCCATGGACTGCAGCCTACTAGGCTCCTCTGTCCATGGGATTTTCCAGGCAAGAGTACTGGAGTGGGGTGCCATTGCCTTCTCCACACTTCTGTATAGTAGTCTTGAATTTTTTTCCTGAGGTATTTCTGTTTGATTTCTGAATCCTTCATTGCTGTTACCATCACAACCACCTCTACCTTACCTATGTGAATTTTAGCCAGGTATCAACCTAAGGCAGACTGTTCAATGATACGTTTATCTCCTTCAGCCAGTAAATAAGCTGTTCTGAAAACCTGGCCTCAAATTTGAGTGTGAGAGCAGCTGAATTATCAAGAAGTCTGAATTCACATTCAACAAATCTCCCATATTAAACTCAGGGTCTTGACAGGAAAGGACTAGGACCATGAGATTTGTAATGGGAACTTCTGGATGGATTTATTGAGACCCTGAATCCCTGATGGGTCAGAATTGGTCTGCTGACCGTTGCTAGATAGTATCAATTTCTCTTTGCTGGAGATTTTGATGGTTAATTTTATATTTCAGTGTAACTAGGCTATGAAACCCAGTTTTTTTTTTTTTTAAATCAAACATTAGTCTAGATGTTGCTGTAAATGTGTTTTTTAGATGTCACGTTTAAACTGGTTGGCTTTGAATAAAGCTGATTACCCTGCATAATGTGGGCAGACCTTGTTAAATCACTTGAAGGCTGAGGTTTCCCAAAGAGGAAGGAATTCTCCTTAGGAGAATTCCTAAGGGAATATAGAAACCCTGTCCAAAATTCCAGACTGCAAGCCTACTCTGTGGTTTTTGGACTCAAGCTATAAAATGAAAAAGCAACAACAACTATAACATGAAGTCTTACCTGACTCCAACCTTCCAGCCTGCTCTACAAATTTCAAACTTGTCAGGCCATACAACTACATGAGTCAACTCTTTAAAATTCGCCATGTCTCCTCTCCCAGCCTGCCCCCCACCATTCTATTGGTTCTGTTTCTTCAGAGAACCACCACTAATACAGAGACGACACAAAGCTTTCCGTGGGATAGGTGCCTTGGAAGATGTTACTTGCCCTCTCCCACCTCCCCCATGGCTTTAAGACCAATAGCTGGGATCAGTTTCCAGCATGACTGGAAGAAATACTGCTAGGAGAAATACTGCTTTGATGTGAGAGGAAGGGGATTATTTATCAAAGCATCTGTGGGAGATGGATAATATGTATCTATAAGAAGTGGGAGAGCATTCATGAAATAGATCTTTTTAGTGGTTTTATTTTCCTATTTATTGCAGTTTAAAATGCACAAGTAAAGTGATTAAGTGCAGCCATTTAAAAAATTTATTTATTTTAATTGGAGGCTAATTACTGTACAATGTTGTGGTTTTTGCCATACATCAACATGAATCAGCCATGGGTGTACATGTATTCCACCATTCTGAACCCCCCTCTCTCCTCCCTCCCCACCCCACCCTTATGGATTGTCCCAGAGTACCGGCTTTGAGTGCCTTGCTTCATGCATCGAATTTGCACTGGTCATCTATTTTACATATGGTAATATACTAAGTGCAGCCATGGACAACTTGGTGAATTTTGATATATGTATACACTTTTTAGGGCTTCCCTGGTGGCTCAGATGGTAAGTAATCTCCCTGCAATGCAGGAGATCCAGGGAAGATCCCCTCGAGATGGGAAAGGCTGCTGCTGCTGCTGCTGCTAAGTCGCTTCAGTCGTGTCCGACTCTGCGCGACCCCATAGACAGCAGCCCACCAGGCTCCCCCATCCCTGGGATTCTCCAGGCAAGAACACTGGAGTGGGTTGCCATTTCCTTCTCCAATGCATGAAAGTGAAAAGTGAAAGTGAAGTCGCTCAGTTGTGTCCAACTCCTCGTGACCCCATGGACTGCAGCCCACCAGGCTCCTTCGTTCATAGGATTTTCCAAGAGCACTGGAGAAGGGAAAGGCTGCCCCCTCCAGTATTCTTGCCTGGAGAATTCCACGGACAGAGGAGCCTGGCAGTCTACAGTCCATTGGGTTGCAGAGTCGGATGTGACTGAGCGAATAACACACACACACTTTGTTACCACTACAGAGGCCAAGCCCAAAAGCTTTTATCTGCTTGGAAAGGTTCCTGTGGACACTTCCCAGTCAATCCATTCTCCTATAGGTAATTACTGTTCTGACTCGACTCAAATGATTACTTCTCCTGTTTGTTTTTAAAATGTAGGTTTTATTATTAGTCAGGTATGGTGAAGACAACAGATCAGGAGACAATTTTCATTGAAAAGATAATTTGTTACATATAGACCACATGGGGAATCATTGGGTTGGTCAGGAGGCAGAGAGAGTTGTACCTTGCACTGAGGTGATTAGTGAAGGTGGATAGTGGCCTGGAGTGTGATTGCTAAATCAAGAAGGCAGTTGAGAGTATGGATTCCTGATTCATTAGTTTGCATCTGAAAAATGTTAATAAGGTGAGTTTTTTGTTATCTCTTGGAACTGGTTAGTCCTAGGAGGGCAATCTGTCAAGGGTTAGCAAGTTCTGAAGGTGTCAAAGCATCAAGAAATATGAAAACTAACTTGTACTTGTAAGATGAATAAGCTTTGGAAATCTAATATACAGTATGGTGATTATAATTAATAGTGTTGTATTTTATGCTTGGTTGCTAAGAAAGTATATCTTAAATGTTCTGACCACAAAAAAAGAAATGGTAATGATGTGGCATGATGGAGATGGTAATCATTTTGCAACATTTAAGTGTATCCAATCAACACATTGTATGCCTTAACCTCATACAATATTATATGTCAGTTATATCTCAGTAAAGCTGAGGAAAAGAAATACAGAAAGGAGAAACATGATTAATACACTGTCTTTAATCTCATATAAATACAATCATAATAAATACTCCTTGAATCTATTATTGCAGTGTCTGTGAGATTTATCCATTTGTCATCTGCAGTTTTAAAAAAATAGCTATATTATGTTTCATTGTATAAATATGTCACATGTATGAATTATCTGTTCTCCAGGTGACAGACATTTGGGTTTCTTATAGTTTTGGCTACAATAATAAAACTGTCATGAACATCCTAGTAATGTCTTTGCTGGGTAAGGCCACTTATTTCTCTTCATGCATACTTAGAAATGTAATTAATGGGCCTTAGAATAGTTATATGGAGAAGGAAATGGCAAACCACTCCAATTTTCTTGCTGGGAAAACCCCATGGACAGAGGAACCTGGCAGGCTGCAGTCCATGGAGTTGCAAAGGGTCAGACACAACTGAGCAATTAGCACACACACAGTAGTTATATAGTGTGCAATTAGTAGATACTGCCCAATATTCTTCTGAAGTGGTTGAAACAATTTACAATCTGACCACCAATATATGTGAGTCTAATTGCTGTGCCTTACGAAGACTTGAATACATGCAGTACTTTCTTTTTTAGTTGAAGTATCATTGTTTTACAATGTTGTGTTAGTTTCTGTTGTACAGCAAAGTAAATCAGCCACACGTATATATGTATATCCCCTCTTCATTGGATTTCTTTCCTAGTCAGGTACCACAGAGCATCAAGTAGAGTTCCCTGTGCTATACAGTCTGTTCTCAATTAGCTGAATATGTATAGTACGTTTAATTTTAGCATTAAGATGAATCCATATATAAAGTTCAAGAACAGGATAAACTAATGCTGCTGCTGCTGCTAAGTCGCTTCAGTCGTGTCCGACTCTGTGCGACCCCACAGACCGCAGCTCACCAGACTCCTCTGTCCCTGGGATTCTCCAGGCAAGAACACTGGAGTGGGTTGCCATTTTCTTCTCCAATGAATGAAAGTGAAAATTGAAAGTGAAGTAGCTCAGTCGTGTCTGACTCTTTGTGACCTCTGGACTGCAGCCCACGAGGCTCCTCTGTCCATGGGATTTTCCAGGCAAGAGTACTGGAGTGGAGTGCCATTGCCTTCTCCAATAAACTAATAGTTCCACGTAAAAAAGAAAGTTTTGTTTTGTATTGTACTGACCATAAGGTCTAGAGCTACAGCAGCAGGAACAAATCTAGCATAAAATCCAGCATATGAGGATGACATACTAGATGAAAAAAGCCTGAATCATCAACTCTGTGTGTGTGTGAGTCCCTCAGTCATGTCCAACTCTTTGTAACCCCATGGACTGCAGCTCACCAAGCTCTTCTGTCCATGGAATTCTCCAGGCAAGAATACTGGAGTGTGTTGCCATGCCCTTTTCCTGGGCATCTTCCTCACCCAAGGATAGAACCTAAGTCTACCACATTGCAGGCAGATTCTTTATGATCTGAGCCACTAGGAATCCCAAATCAACTCTAGGACCATCAGTCTCCAGATTTCTTGATGTATCATTAATGTAAATTCAATGATATTCAATGGGATATATAATGTTAATCATATTTTCTAATACTGGAAGATGGAAAGGAAAGTGAAGTGGCTCAGTCGTGTCCAACTGTTTGCAACCCCATGGACTGTAGCCTACCATGCTTCTCTGTCCATGGGATTTTCCAGGCAAGACTACTGGAGTGGGTTGCCATTTCCTTCTCCAGGGGATCTTCCCGACCCAGGGATTGAACCTGGGTCTCCCGCATTGTAGGCAGATGCTTTACCGTCTCAGCCACATGAGACTATGTCTAAAAATATATCCTGTGTTAATGAAACATCTTTTAAATCATTTAGTTAAGTTTGTTTCTTTGTTTATATTAGCTCTAAGTACTTGTTATGTTTAATCCTGAGGATTTTCTATGGAACTTATAATAACAAAAGGATGCTTTCCTACATGGTACATGTTTTTGGTTTGTTCAGCAGTTGTGAGTATAGAAACTCTACTGACTGTATTAATATTACAATTTTTAACCTATTAAGTTCTTTTGGAGTGCTGATAACTTTTTACTTGTAGTAGAGTTTTCATAGAGATTCCAAGTAATCATATTGTCTTCAAATACTTATAGATTTTTCTTCTTCCTGTTAAAATTTAAATGTCAAATCTTAGCTTCATATAACTACATTGGGGATAAATTACATAATTCACTTAAACAATATGAGCAATAGTAACTGTTCTTTTCTGATTATTTATTTCAACTGTTATTCTTCCAGTCTGATATTCTTATGAAGGAGGAATTATTTGAATCTTTTTATAAATGAAACAGTTCAGGCAGAAATTCTTGTGAATTTTATTTTGTAACTTTTGAGAAATCAAATAATCTCTATATTTTACTTTTTCACCCTAGTATTTTTGTTGTCTTATTGAGGTACTTGTGTAAGTGTTTCTTCACATTTTGTCCCAATCAACACAGCATAGAATTTCCAGATGATGGGGGTCCACAATCAAGGGTTCCTTTGTAATCATTACCTGGGATGTTCAGGGAAGCTCTGGAATCATTCATGCATCCTGCTTGACTCTGTGTAGTTGGAGGGGTTGGGAACATAAGAGGAAGTTTAATTTTTGCAATTATGCTGAGTAAATATAACTTAGTTCACCATGTGAAATATTGCAAATATATACTCAGTATTCTTTTCACAGCTGTCTTTATTTCTTTGTTTTTGAGCCTGTCGATGAGGGGACTCAGCTTGGGTGTGATCACACATTACTGTATGGAGCAGAGTAAATCCGGGGAGGAACCAGAGGGAGGCATGAGATAGCAAAGCATACCTGAGCCAAAGAACAGGATCACTGCGATGAGGTGGGAGGAGCAGGAAGAGAAAGCTTTGCTCCTGCCTGTGGTGGAGCTGATGCTCAGAATGTTGAATATAATACACACATAGGAGAAGAAGAGTGGGAGGAAGTTTCCAAGTGCAAGGAATATAGTGGAGAAGGACAAAATGCTGATATTGATGGAGATATCGGAACAAGACAGAGGGAAGAGGGAGGGCAGCTCACAGGTGTAGTGGTGGATGGTTTGGGCCTCACAGAAGTCCAGGTTAATAGTCAAAAGCACAATAATGACTGCATTGAGAGAGGCCAGGCCCCAGGAGATCAACACGAGCCTCACATAGAGCTGTTGCTCATCACCTGGCTATAGAGCAGCGGGTGGCAGACTGCAGCAT